>NW_024868130.1:82449-113307 GCF_013358625.1 Macadamia integrifolia
AAAAAAAAAGAAAAAAAAGAAAAAAAAAAAGGTTACCTTACATGATGGCATGATTCTGGATCTGAAAATTAACAATGTTGACATCTGACCAATACTGTTCCTCATTTAAGTTCTTGGTTTGAACACTATGAAATTCACCACCTCTAATGTGATGATCAATCACAATCTAGGGCTTGATATCAGAAACTCAACACTAATGGTACCTGACAGCTTCTGTGTTTCTCGTAAGATTTACTCCTTCTGCGAGTGACCACCACAATGTAGCACTTGATTTTTGAAGCACTAGGTGCAACCCATCATAATTTCAAACTTTTTGAGGTGGTCTTGAAATGATTGATTTTCTCAAATATATAAAGTGAGGGTGGATCGGTTGATTTTTGTTGTAGGGCTGCTGATGCCTATTCATTGAAACCTTATGCCCTTGAGAGAGAGAGAAAAAAAAAAAGTATCTCTTTGAGGAAAAGATGACTCCAAGTCTCCTCACCCTCATACTCTCCATTTGGGATTTGAATCTATTATCTCAAAGATTAGTTGCAAAAGTGCCAGATTAGAATCAAGGTTCACGGTATCGGGTTTCGACCTCTAGGGAGACCGAAATTTCGAGGATAACGGGGAATTTTTCCTGGTATGGTGGAAACTTGGGAAATTTTGAGGATACCAGGGAATTTTTCATGGTATGGTGGAAACTTAGGTTTCGACCCCTAAATAGTGTTTTTTTTTTTTTTTTGTACAACATATTTTAAACATTTTTAACACATTCACATCATTATTTTCATAAAAAAAAAATACAAAAAGTCTTACTTGTGTGGTGAACCAAAGGTTCTATAATCATTACGCTGACTTGTTGGCTTAAATTCTGAAACTTTGCTACATAATGACTATATATAATCTACAATCTACATTAAAACATAAGACATAATCCAAATGATCCAAAATAGATAAAAATATTACATCATCAACAGTTATTTATCAACACTGAACAATACTGACTCAATTACTCAACACTCGAAAGTAGTGACTCAATTCCACGTTGAGTGTCTAGGCGGTTCCATCTAAGTCGTGACTCACTACCCTCAAGACACGCATGTTATCTTTTCTAGCATTATTTAGTAAGCTATATATACCTTATATCATAAAAAATCAACATTAAGCCACATCAAGTCATTAAAATCAACATTTAGCCATATCAAATCATAAAAAATTAACATTAAGTCACATTAAGTTATAAAGAATCAACATTTAGAGAAATGCTTTTATTCTATAATAAGTTTGACTGGTTAAATGATTTTTATTTTTACATGAGACTTTTAGTACTAGGTATAACATAAAACCAACTTTCCAAAAAGTCTAAGATTACTTAAATCTGAGTTGTAATGACATAGTTATGCTTTGGTCAAACTTATTTTAAAGTGCGTAAATGCTGTTAAAATCACCTGAATGAAAATGATTTTAGGGATATCAAAACAAAATATTATTTTACCGGACTTTTGATTTTTATAATGTTTTAACATTATAAGATTTATAAAATTTTCATAATTGAGAAAAACTGCAGCATTTAAAAGTTGAAAATCGCCCCTATAACCAAAATCCAGTTTTTGTTCTTAGATTGGGGGTTGACTTTTTATCCATTAGGAATTTGATTTTTAAACTATTTTTATTGGATTCAAATGGGGGGTATTTCCTTATTTATGAATAATATCTTAAGTAAATGAAATAACAAATATAAAAAACATTTACTTGGGAGAAAAAATGAACAAGAGAAGGTCAAAATTTCCCATGTTTCGACCAAATCATGGGAAACCTGGTCGAAACCTGTCGAAATCAGGTCGAAACAGGTGATTTTTTAAAATCTCCTAAGGTTTTGTTTCGACCTGGGTCGATACAATTTCACATGTTTCGCTCGAGTTCTCGAACCATGAGATTTAGAATCCCATCTTGCTCTCCATGCTGTCTCCCATTCGTGCTTCTAGTTCATATGCTTTCAATACCTTTCTCAATGCATAAATCAATGTCTTTTCATCCTTCTTGCTCACTGTTGGTGCCCCCTAGGGTGCTAGTCTGCTCCTTACTGAGATTTATTACTATAGTAGTAAATTCGCCACTCAAAATCCTCTCGTAGGTGAGTTAAGGATCAACCTCTTACAGGAGTAGACAGTATGTATCACAACTCTATTACCAGGTGCTACAATGAAGTGAAACTTGAAGCTCCACAGTAAACCAAGTGCATTTGTAAAGTTTCTGAAGCCATACCAAATTACTGTTAGCATCAGATTTGCCTTTTATTCACTAGGAACAGTAGTGGGTCAGACACTTTTAACTTATCAGTCTTATATGCTACTGTATGGTTTCAACTGAGATATTACATTAGAAGGAGAACACATCATGTTTCCGGATTTGGTTCAATTTGCTTCTGTCAGCCGATATTCAAAAGTGACTATTAATGTGAAGATCATGACTTAGCTTGGAAAAGGAATTGAGATTTCTTATAGTATTGAATGTGCATAAGATTGTTGGATGTGGTACAGCTTCCAGGAATTGGATTCAATGAATCCTTGATTCTAGGGTCGCTGAGAATTTGGCTTATCTGGGTCCTAGAATTGTGCATGGGCATGTGGATGATCCTACAATTAATAACACATTTATAGTACCTTAGTAAGAAAACAAACTATGTCTAATCACCTACTTGATCATTTCAGGTGAAGTTCATAAGGCAATCAAATTAGAACCATTAACTTTTCTTTTAGGCTCCGTCTGGTTGCAAGTAAAGGGAAAGGAAAGGAAAGTGATATCAGTTTTAAAAGGAAAATAGAAACTTTTATACTCATGATTGTGTAATTACCTTAAACTCTTACTAAATATGGTCTTCATACTTTCAAATAGAATATTTATTTTCCTTCTTGAAAGTTGAAACCAAACAATTTGGTTGCAAAATGTAGTGAAATTTAATAATCAGATTTGGAATGTTTTGGAGTTAGTTGCACAATCATATTAGGTAATAATTGCAAAAGTTTCCATATTGGTTTTAATTCGATGTCGATTCATTTCCCTTTTATTTTGCTTGCAACCACGCAGTAGCTTAAGTGAAATTGGATTTTGGAAAGGTCTTAGCAAAAGTGGACCTGTATATAAGAATATTCTTCTCTCTTTACATAAAAAGTCTAGGCACAGTATTTGAACACCGATGATCTATACTTCTCTGTTTTAAATATATAATATAAAGATTTGGTTCCTTTGGCATTGTCTAGGTGTTCCCTACTTGGGTTTCCCCTCTGAAAATGGTATCTGGATGCTTTGACTGTACTGTGTGGTAGAAATTTACCATTCAGAATGTGTAGGGTTATAGAACATGACTTCATGCAGAAAAGAAAGGTGCTACACATTACAATTTGTGAATCAGTCATCCAACTAAAGTACTAAACATATTCTTCTGCTTCATTATGAAGAGATGTTTTCCAATTCTCTGGGCCCAAAATAACTGGGTTATCTATTCTGCATGGCATCATGTATTTGATGTGGACTTGATAGATGCCCCTCCAGTAACAGGAGTCAGATGAATAATTTGTTATACAACCCACATGTTGGAAACCTATGTATTGACACAGCTGGGTGTCCGGTTGGACATAATTATGAGAAATACGAGAAAGAAGATGAAGGAAAATGTAGTGGGAGACTGGGAGGATAAGGATTCATAATGAATTATGTGGTTAGTTGCTGTTGGCTTCACATCTCCTTTCATAGATTCCCTGCCAATGCCACTCTTAGCTGGTTTTTCTAGAAAAGAATTGGAACAAACCTTTCTCTATCACTGACTGGTATAGCTTTATTGGCGAAAGCTTAGCTCTGCTCCGTTCAAGTGATTCTGAACAGAAGAGATTAGATATCTAACCTTTCTTTGGAGGTTAGATAGTCTTTATCGTTAACTGGATGATACGATCCAGACAGTAACATGTGCAAAATTTCCTTCAATCTCCAAGCAGTTAAACAAATAGATATTCCTAAACTGAAAGTCAAGGCTTGATCTCCACAGCCACTTAGTCCTCTAGTCCAATATGGAAAAACTTGGAGCTTTCCCATATAATCTCAAGGCTGTTCCAATACTCAAGGCTAGATTGTCTAATGGGACAATTCTCAAAGTTTCTCTGATGGCATGACCGGCAGTAGTTTAATGAGGCTTTACATAGCCATTTTATTTCCATTATAGAGTCCAAAGATGTGCTTCAAAACATGTTCGTATTGGGAGCAACCATATCAAGCAGACCACCATGGACTCAAGGAACAAGGATGGCTTAAGGCCAATAGGAAGTTCCCTAAAGAACACATGGTTATGCTAAACATGGATTTTTCTTATGTCATTCCCAAGGATGTATGCCTATAAATTTGCCTTCTTACCTTGCAGAATAGGATTCATGACCTAAAGAGTCTAGTGCGGACCTTACTACTTCAATCCCAAGGAAATTGTCCCCTAAACAATTGGATCTGTAGGAGTCATTTCAAGAACAGAGTCCTTGGGTACTGAATATGTGGAAAGTATTTTATTTATTTATTTATTTTTTGTGGGTGAATAACATGATTAACAAGGGGGAGAAATAGGGAGGAGGGATACACAATGCCGTGAGAGTTAGAAGTTTAGAAGATTAAGATTAGAGATGTAGGAGAAAGATAGGAGAGGAAGAGAGGAGAAGGAGAGAATATGAGAGGAGAAAGAGAGAGATGAGGGCAAATCATGAGAGAGCTCTTGGCTTTTCTCACTTATATTAGTTTCAAACTAATATCTTTAGGGAATTACATATTCCTCCCTAAGGGAGGTGAAAGAGAAAAAAGGAAATACAAATTATGACAACTTAACATAAAGACAGTTCCTGAATTACCCCTATTACATACATTCCAACACTCCCCCTCAAGCTGGGAAATATATGTCATACATTCCCAGCTTGCATAAGAAAGAACTGAACTGGTGAGGAATGAGTCCTTTGGTGAAGATGTTTGTCAACTGATCACCTGTCTTCACAAAGGGCTTGTAAATGTTGTTAGTGTCGATTTTTTTCTTTGATGAAGTGCTGGTCCACTTCAATGTGCTTTGTTCTATCGTGTTGCATTGGGTTATGGGCAATGCTTATGGTTATTTTATTATCACAGTAGAGACGCATTGGTCAGTTAGTATCATATCCTGACTCAAGAACTAGTCGTCTCAACCAAATAAGTTCACAAACTCCTTGAGCCATTGCTTTGTACTTTGCCTCTACCTCTGCGATGGATCTAGCTACAATAGGCTATTCTTGCTCCGCCATGTATCCAAATTACCATCCACAAATGTGTAATAGCCAGAAGTAGATCGTTTTTTAGAGATGGATCCAACCCAATCAGCATCAGAATAACCTTTTATCCTCAAGTGATTGTTGTGGGCATATAAGAGTCCTTTTCCTGGAGAGGACTTCAATTATTTGAGGATGCGATACACAACATCGAAATGCCCACTCTTGGGAGCATGCATAAACTGACTCACTACTCCTACTGCTTAAGTAATATCTGGGCAAGTCAGAGACAGATATATCAGCTTCCCCGCTAGTTTATGGTATTTTCCTACATCAACAAGAGAGGAACCACAGTTGTAGGTACCATGGACCTCCGTGGATCGCGGTATGGCATGTCGCGTGGACACACGCTAGGGTTCGACCCTGATGAGATAGTATCCCCTGGTCATTAAATGCCAAGAGCGGGATATATGATATGAATAAAAGGGAGTCGCCACCGAGAAAAGGTCTAGGACCCATAAATGTCTCTCCCAATCAAGGGGGAAAGACTAATGACTCAATGGACAAGGTTGATTTGCACCAAGATTTTGGGCAAGTGTCAAATGACAGATTGGGCAGGTGTTAGGCACCTAGTCTGGCCGGCCTTAAGGTCGGTCTCTTTCTGTTTGACCAAAGTTTGTTTGTACCCTACTAACTAGTCCTAAATCTAGGTCATTGAAAATCTTAAACTAGGTATCTAAGTATGACATGTGAAAACCCTAAGCCAAGTATCTAGATTATGCTAACCTAGGTTATAATGCAAATAATGAAATGATTACGTTAATTAAAGATTAAAAACCCTAAATGATTTAATTAATGTGTTATGAGTCTTAGATTAAACTAATTAAATAAATCTAGTCCTAGGATTAGTTGAGCAACTTATGATATCCTAAATTAACTAATTCGATTAATTGAGTCTAATCTAGATGGGTGATTAATGAATTTATATGAAATCCTAAATTGAACTAGTTGAAATGATTAAAGATTTAACACGTTATGAGGTCCTATAATAGATTACTTGCAAGCGGTTAATCCTAAATGGTTGGTAAAGTATGGTATGGAATCCTATTTATGCTAGTTTGAAAATGACTTTTAACTAGATTAAAACTATGCTTATTAACTATATTAGATGATCAAAAGATGGATGTAATTAAAGCTAGTTAATCTAGTTACACTTAACTAGGGTTTAAGATTGAATCTAAAAGATTGGTTGAATGCAATAAGAGGCCTACTTTTATCTTATTGTTTAATGGATTTTAGAACAACTAAGTGAAAGATGCCTAAAACTATCCAAGATTAGGTAAAGAAAGCGGATATTGCCAAATCTAAGTATATACTACATTATATGAAATAAATCTAAATTGCTCTAAGGTTATGGTTTACCTAATGAAACTAGTAAATAAATAAAAAAAGAATTGATTAACCTAAATTGTTTAGATTAACTACAAAAAATTAAAGAAAATTTATTAAACCAAATATGATGGAAGCCAATTAGACTATATCAAAATATTCCAACAAATGGTAAGAAATATGATTAGACCAGGTTGAAAATAATATAATACCTAAGCTAGATTTACTACTAAACTTGAGGGGTTTTTATTGAATTTAGATTAAAAGAAACAAACCAATTTTAAACGGATTCAAATTATCAAACCGAGATCCCAAATACGCTCCTAATGCTACAAGCCGGTTTGAGGGGCCAGCCACACCCATCCTAAACTAAACGTCCTAAACTACGTTATGAGAGGGAAAAGAAGGAAGATCGAATCAGACCTAACAAAATAAAAAAATCAAAGAACAAAAGGAACAAGGAAAATACCACACCGTAACAGAAAACAAATCGGGCTGGGGTTAGGAATATAAATTACAAATCTGAACTCTGAATTACATAAATGAAATAAAAATAAAGAAACAGAACCACAAAGAAAGAAAAAGAAGCTAAATATATAACACGACAAACTCCACCACCTAAGACTAAATTTGACCCTAAAAAGAAAGCTTGGATCCACAAGGACGATGATGCCACGGATGGAAACTAGTAGGAAGAAAGGTATTGAGGATTACCAGATGATGGAATAAGCAATATGGTGCTGGGCAAGGTTAGAGGTTCAGCCAGTGAGGGTTCCTGATAGAGACAAATGGTGGTTGCAGGAATCACATGAGCAGAATGAAACCCTAAATACATGCTGCCCTCATAATCTGCGATGAACTCACTTTGACGGGAAATTTGAGAAGGGATGAAATAAGCATTGATGCTAATCCTAGGTTTGGAGAAAAATGGACGTGAGGGTTGGATTTAATTTAAAAAAAAAAAAAAAAAAGGGTTAGGTGGGTTTCAGGTTCTTGAAGTGGTAGAGTTGCCGACTTGAGAGGAAATGGGAAGGAGAAATCGGTGGTTACAGGTACTATGCTGCTGTTGGAGCTGGTTGAGAACGGCTGACTTGTGCGAGGGGGAGAAGACAGCTTAAGAAGCTTGATCAGAATACCCAGGAGAGGAAGAGATTTATGCAGTAGAAAGCTTGTCGAGGTTTGAATGAGCTAGGATTTTTGATCTCAGGTTTGTGATTTCAGAAACATGGAAAAGGAAAAGGAAAAGGAAAAAAAAAAGGTGGGTGTTGGTTGGGTTCGGTTAATAAGGAGAAGACAGGAGAGGGGAAATACGTCTCAGCCACAGGGAAAGGAAGAGGAGAAGAAGAGAAGGAGAAGGAGAAGGAGAAAGGGTGCTGCTGGGTTTAGCTACAGGGAAAGAGAAGGAGAGGGCGGCTGAGTTTCAGATTGTTAGAGAAGGGAACTAGGTGGGATTAGGTTAAGGTTTGGATCCTAATCTAAGTGTCCAGATCTAAAGAACAAAAAAGCAATTAACAAAAAAACTAAACCAAATTAAATCTATTTAATTAAACATGTTAAATAAAAAAAGAAACCAATTAAGCCTAATTAATCTAAATGAACCAATTAAACCAGATTAAATTAAGATGAGTCTATTGAACCATATTAAATTGAATTGAAACTAATTAAACCCAATTGAACCTAATTAGACCAATTAAACCTAGTTAATCTAAATGAACCGAATATTAACAAATTGAAAATCAAATCTGTTGGTTATACCAATTTTACATTGTCATTGGGAGAAGAAAAATACCTTAAACTCGGCTTTAATCAAGACACAAGGAGAGATAACCCTTGTGCTTCAAGCCCTAAATCGAACCGAACCGGACTAGATCTCCCGGCTCAAGGAAGGATTAATATGTTAAACTTTTAGACTTGGAGAATATTTGGTTTTAAAGGGAAGAAGTTAGCCAAAACCTTGATGGAGCCATCCTCTCTCCCAATTTCCCAATTTTTCTCCTCCTCTTTGGAAGAAGGGAAGGACTATATTTATAGCCTTGGGATTTGAGACAATCTTCTCTTGTTTCCAATGTGAGACTAAAAAACTAGAGAGGATTGTCCAAAAAGGCTTGCTTTTGGACAAAAGATGTTGGGTGCCACATGGCACTCCCTGGTTACTCGAAATGGAATCTGATACTGAACTTTGGAGTCAACTTTCGGGGGTCATATCTTTCAAACTGTTAGTCGAAATCGACGTGTAATATGTCATTGAAAGCTCAATCCGAGCACTATCCAATGATGTGAGACGCGAATGCGGTCTTAACTGGGAACCTTTGCGAAAATACGTGTAAAGTAGGGACCCGAATCATGTAGTGAAAGAATTGGGCGTCGATTCTCATCGTTCTCGCATCAAAGTGTAATGTTCGACTTGAGGGGACAAGCGACAATAATCCATAACGTCAAATTCCAATTTTTAAAAACATTTTCTCTTGAAAGTTTATAGGGGCAAAATGGTCATTTTTTGCTCTAAGCTCGAAAATTCTCCAAGTCTAAAATGTCCAACATGTAATTCTTCTTGTGTCATCATCGCCGGGGGGTGACAAAATTAGGTGTCTACAACAATCTTCTCCTATCTTGTGATTCTACTCAATAGGAGAACTTGTTGGTTTACACCCAACATCCCTGTTTCCTTTAACAAGTCTAACACAAATTTCCTTTGGCAAATATTGATTCCCTTCTTAGACCTTAACACTTCAATCCCCAAGAAATACTTCAAGTGTTATGGGTCTTTGATCTCAAATTGTTGGGCCAAGTAGGCTTTCAACTTAGCTATCTCATCATTGTCATCTCCAGTCTCCATTATGACATCAACATAGACAATCAACGTTGTGATGGTACCATTACCTCTCCAGGTAAATAATGTGTGACCTGCTTTAGGGATACCCATTCTTCAAAGATAGCTTACCTGAACCTCTCAAACTAGGCTTTGGTGATTGCTTGAGACCATATAGAGCCTTCTTTAGGAGACACACATTACCATCAGCTGCTGGAAATTTGAAGCCAGGAGGGGGCTACATATACACTTCCTCCTCTAAGTCACCATGGAGGAAGACATTCTTCACATCTAATTGATATAAGGGCCAATTTCTATTTGTCGTCACAGATAAAAGAACTCTTATAGAGTTATGTTTGGCCACAGGAGCAAAAGTCTCCGAATAACCAATTACATAGACCCGACTTTACCCTTTGGCCACCAATCTTGCCTTATACCTCTCAATAGCACCATCTGATCGGTACTTGATTGTATAGACTCACCTATGGCCAACTGGAACTTTTCCCTTGGGAAGATCAACCATTTTCCAAGTGTGTTCTTCTCAAGAGCCATCATTTCTTTAGACATAGATTGCTTCCACTTGGGGTCAGATTGCTTCCACTTGGGGTCTATCATAGCCTCAATAACAGTTTTAGGGAGAGAAGCAGAAAAAAGAGCACCAGTAAAGGCAACACCTGTAGGAGAGAGAGCATCATAGGAAACAAACTAGGCTATAGGATTAGTACAAGCTCTTTTACCCTTTCAAACAGCAATAGGGAGGTCTAACTCAGAAGGAGAAGAAATGTTATTTGATTGAGGAGGATAAAACTCAGGATGTGGATCCAAAGAGGACCTCTTGGTAGGTCTTCTTTGTCCTTCTTGTGTACACAATATCAGGTGCCTTCTCTGTACAAGGTCCACCAGTGTCAACAATATCTAAAGTGTTAACATCATCCACCTCTTTATGTTTCCCAATATCAAAAGAGAAAAGAGTAAGAGTCAAAGGATTGAGAAATGATATAGCATCAGCAGCCTTTTCATTTGCACTCTCATTCTCCCCCTGAAGAGGATGCTGATGAGAAGCAAAGAAAGGAAAAGACTCAAGGAAGGTGACATCTTTGGAAAGAAGTCGACTACGAGAGGAAGGGTGTTAACATTTATAGCCTTTGGTAGTAGAAGAATACTCAAGGAAGGGGCATTTGAGAGCCTTGGGATCGAGTTTGGTGCGGGAGGATTTGTTAACATACACATAACAAATACAACCAAACACTCGGGGAAGAAGAGAAAAAGCAGAAGACCGAAGAGATGAGTGCAATAGGGTTTTGGGACCTAAGGATTTTGGTAGGCATGCGATTGATGAGAAATGCAGCACTAAGGATAGCTTCAAACAAAAGGTTTAGGAACATGCATACCAAATAGAAGGCTTCTACCAACTATTAACAAATGGTGATTTTTCCTCTCAGCTACCCCATTTTGTTGGGGTGTGTCAACACACGCAAGCTAATGGATAATACCATTGCCAGTGAAAAAAATCCTATAAAGCACTATACATATACACCCCTTTATCAAACCGGACAATTTTGATCCTGGTTTCAAAGTGGGTGTAGACTATTTTATAAAAGTGTTTGAAGGCATCATAAACCTCACTCTTCTGTTTCATAAGAATGGTCTGAGTGCAATGAGAGAAATCATCAACAAATGAAACAAAGTAACAATGGCCAAATAAGGAGGTAGTAGGACAAGGTCCCCAGACATCAGTATGCATAATGTGAAAGGGAACAATAGATTTACTACCATGATATGGATAACATGAATGACAATGTTTAGCAAAAGTACATGGTTCACAATGAAATACATGAGAAGAAAAAGATGTAAATAAATGAGGTAACTGTTTCCTCATAATAACAAAAGAGAGTTGTCCCACACGTTGATGCCAAAGCATCATAGAATCTATAAAACTACTACCATTATGACCACATGCATAGGATTGTGGTGTAGTAAAAAAAGATAATTGTGGCTCAAGGTGGTAAAGTCCACTCTCCTCACGTCCATTGCTAATAATCCTCTTCGTTACCAAATCCTGAGAAAAAAGTGATACAACAATTCAAAGATTTAGTCAAAGTAATCACAACAAATGAACAAAAGGTTCAAGGTAAGGTTAGGGACTTGAAGAACTGATTTAAGTGAAATAGAAGAAGGAATAGGTATACTGCCTTTACCAGAAACAAGGAAAGGTACCATCAACCACTAGAATTGTCCTTACTAGAACAAATGGAGTAAGAATCATAATAGTGGGGACGTCCAGTCATGTGGTCAGTGGCACCAGAGTCTAACCCATGACGGAGCTATGGAAGGTGCAGATGTGGTGACATGTATAGTGGAAGCTGAGGCATCCTGTGAGGTAGATGGGCTATCAAGTTGAGACATGAACCAATGGAGCATTGCAATATCATCCCTAGAGAAGGAGCTAGTATCTGCGTGTAAGGGTCTTCGAGGGTCAATCTCTGTCATAGTAGCATGGCCTGTAGTCTCACCTCGGCGACCACCACATGTGCCAATAGATCCACCACATGGACTAGGACGGCCATGAAACACCCAACACCTCTCCCGAGTGTGCCCACGTTTCCCATATTTATCACACTGTCAGGGTCCATCCCTATCATCCCGTGGGGATGACCTTTGGCCTCGGCTGCCTCCACGCTGTTCTTTGTGAGCGGTGGAAGAAAGAGCAGATCGCTTAAGTGAAGGAGCAAAATCCATAGCACCTCTTTTGGTCTCTTCAGTCAATAAATAGATATACACTTCATTAAGGGATGGAGGGGGTGACCAACCCAAAATCTGTATCCGGATTTGCTCATAATCCGAGTTCAACCTTCCTAGTTAGATTAGAACTCTCTCATTTTCAAGGGATCTGTGGACCTTGGTTTCGTCTTTAGGATTATACAACTGAAGGTCTTGAAAATGATCACACTCCTCCTAGAGTCCTATAACAGTGTTGTAATATTCAGAGATAGTCCTGTTTCCTGACTTTATAGAGAGAGCTATTAAAGGAGTTGGTAGACCCTAACAGAGTCACCCACCTTGTCATAGGTCTTAGAGACACTATCCAAAATATCCTTAGCAGTTTCCTTCCGGATAAATCTTCTTCCAATCTTAGGTTTCATGGAAAAGAGGAGCCAAGTCATAACAGTGGAATTCACAATTTTCCATTTATGATATTCTGGGTAGAGACAGCGGGAGCCTTGATAGTCCCATTAATATATCCAAGTTTCCCTCGATTCCTCAAGGATAACTTCACAAAGTGTGACCAGTCGAAATAGTTGGTGCGATCCAGATTGACAAAGGGAAATCTGAGTGTTCGGGTTGTCAAAAACAATCTGGCTGGGATGGTATTACTCTGCCCACCCGATAGCCAAAGCAAGGGGCAACACAATACCCAAATATTGTCTTCTCAGAATCAAGAAAAAAAAATTTCAGCAAGCTAAAAAGGCTTGAAACTTGAGATAAAACCAAACAAATCCATTATTAATTGTAGTACTTCATTCCAATCTCACATATGCATCATAAGATAGTATACATTCATCAAAAAACAACCCAAGAGCACAATATTAGTCCTTTTGACTATATATGTGAAAAAAAGGGTTCTGTCGATACCTGGCAGCAAGTGAAGATTTGAGTTGTGTTCCAACAACACCACCAATCTCAAACCACAGCTTAGGATGGCTAATCAAGGGGCCTTGGGCGACACTTAAAGGCCTAGCCTCATCCCCAACACTCGCTTGAGGAGAGATGCAGCTGGCGGTAATGCTGGACAGGGCATGAAAGGATGGTTTGAGCTCCAGTAGGTCCTCGTAGTTCTTCAATCTCCCTCCAAGAGTCTTGAAGATGCTTCTAAAGCTCCATTAGGTCACATTGTTGAATTTCTTTACATAGTATAGCCTCTATTAGACCCCTTTGTTTTCTAGGGTTCCAAAGAGACTCAAAGAATGATAGGAAGAAGCCTTAGTTGACTCTCAAACTCCTTGTAGCTCTGATACCAAGTTGGAAGTTGAGAAGATTAAGATTAGAGATGTAGGAGAAAGAGAGAAGAGAGGAAGAGAGAAGGAGAGAAGATAAGAGGAGAAAGAGAGAGATGAGGGTATATCATGAGAGAGCTCTTGGCTCTTTTCACCTATATTAGTTTCAAACTAATATCTATAGGGAATGACATATTCCTCCCTAAGGGAGGTGAAAGAGAAAAAAATGAAATACAAATTAGGACAACTTAAAGACAATTCCTAAAGTACCTCTATTACTTACATTCCAACAGAGAGGCAGGGGAAGAGGAATACAACCCTACAGGGAAGGGGGAGGGGGAGCTAACATAGATAGAGATAAACCCTGGGAGACAACAATAAGCATGTTCCTTGGGGAGTCAACAACTGGACTATGGGGTAGGGAGTCAAGTTTGGAGGAGACATCAAAGTAGATGGCCCTCCAAATCTTGTCGAAAGATCTAGAGTTGGAGGTCCATCTACGAAGGTTGTGTTCCATCCAGATATGGCTAGTAGCTGCTGTGAAGGCAAGCTTCTCAGCAGTGTCATAAATAGATCTTCTAGAAAATGTCATGTGATCCAAATCCATTCTCTCTGTAGGGGGAGGGGCCTTCTCTGAGCAGGCTAGCATTTAGCGATGACAAACTTCCAAAAATGGGAGGAGAAGGGGCACTTGAAGAAAAGATGGTTGCTATCTTCCAGAGCATTCCATCAAAGACAGCAGGCGGACATATATATGGTGATAGATGTAGAAGGATTGGGTGGGAAGGCAATTGTAGAGGATTTTCCAGACAGTGAAACTATGTTTGGGGATGTGAGCTCGAAACCAAACAACCTTATGCCAGGGGGTTGGAGGAGCAAACGAGGTTCCAAGCAGAGGAGGAGTAAAAGCAGTGCGAGGGGAAGGGAGACCAAATGATTCAATCATCACCAAAGGGGGGGGGAATGGAGTGGAGGGATTGCCAGATGCTACTAATAGAGGGAATGGCAGGTGGGGACCAAGTCCCATGGGAGGTGATTGAGGAGGCTTTAAAAGATCTAGGAAGACTAGAGGAATAGACTGATCTATGGACTATGGCTGACAATCAGGGATAGCACACCAGCAGGATGCCAGTTGTCAAGTTAGAAAGAAGTTTCAGCTCCATTGCCAATGAGGGATCTGCTGGCAGTCAAGGCTAGGGGCCTAGCATGTAGGATCTTGCACCAAACCTAGGAGGAATTAGGGTTGATGCTACAAGTCCAAAGGGACTCTTTGCAAAGGTGGGAAAGTATTTTTGGTCATGAATAATGTTGAAATCATCTGTAAAAGCTTTAGAATATCATCAGCACCTTCTGGCAGTATTATGAAACCTTCGCTGTGATATTTTATGAAAATTACCATATGTAAAGCCAGGTCACTTAATGGGTCTGTAAACCAATTGAATTCAATTTGCCATAGATTCCCTTTCTCCAGCTCCTCACTATCTTTCTTTCTCGGGAGTATAACTGCCAGATAATCGACCTCATAGATTCTTCCAGTTATCATTTACAAGAAAACTCATCCTTTAGTTCTACAAGATGTTCTTCTCACATAGGATTATGCTTATCTAAACCAAAAATGTCAAATAATTGTATTAAGAATCCTTGAGACATTTTATCCATCCATGTAGTCCATAATCTCTGACATGCTACTATTTCTTTATTCTTATGCGAGAAAAACAATGTGGCCTTGTTGTTTCTGAATTTGGTGGATCTATTTCTTTCATGATCGGTACTTTTGCTCAACATGGTAAAAGTCTAGAGGAATGAAATAAAAAATGGTGAGGGGGGGTCCTTTTATTATTGTATTCAAAATCTTTGTTCTCTGGCCCTTTTGAATTCTTGTTGAAAGGAGTTATCACCATTTCACGACTACCAATGCCCTTTTTATGAATGGTTAAATTTGCAATGATAAAATTTTTACACCTTTACCATTTGCCATTCATATTTGCTGAAGAAATTTTCTTGGGGTATCATCCACTGTAGAGATCAGAAGATGACCTGACACTAAAATAAGTCATAAATTTTTAATCCAACAGAAACCCTTCTTTGTACTCGACTCTTAATTTTCGTTTGATGTGCTTTGCTTGTTTTACCTTGTTCTGATCTTATTATTTGTTTCTATCCAAAGGCTCTTCTTGTCATAGTTGTCAAGGTGCCCTGGTGACCGTAGGCGATGGTCTGGTGCCCAGGTGTCACCTTACTGATTAACACGAGTGCAGTGTAAAGGGGGTTTACTTCTATGCATTAGTGTTTGATCGGGTATATGTACATGCCATACACATATTTTAGCAACAATATAACATAAAAAGAGACATCAAGAATCAATGAACATTCGTGAAAGCATTCAACAAACTACATACAATTCTAAAATACTCAACTAAAACAAGGGGACTAAGCTAACGCCTAGGCAACCAAGACAACCAAGGCGACGAATTGGAAGCCAAGGTGGTCTCCTTATTGAATAAAACAAGACAATAGCTTGCCTTACCCTTAAGAGCGTAGTTGTCATGGCTAGACGACCCAGAGCATTGGAGGGGGCCTGGATGTCAAGGTGACACCAACAAGGCACCTGAATGCTTAGACATTGCCTGACAACTGTCCCTCAGAGGAAGCCTTGTTACCTAGGCGACACCTTGACAGTTATGGTTCATGTGATCTAAATCTCCATTATGGCTGGAGGAACTGATTCTGGGAAAAGTCCATCCGAAACTAGCATTGTCAGCAGGTATCTGTGAACTATTCTGAATTTTGATGTTATTCTAAGCAACCATTGAGGAAAGTTGATTAGGCCACAAACATCCTTTTCTAAAGTGATCCAAGCATCGTTCTCAAGGCACTTAGGCGACAAGGCACCTGCCTAGCCGCACTTGTATTTTTTTATGTATCCATTATAACTAGTATAACAATAATATAATTATGCTTATAATTTTACAAAACAACAATACAAATTGAATCTATGCACTAATTTGCCACTATATCTAGCAACATCGTTACAGCATTACAACAACAGCATTTGGTTAGGAACAATATTATTTAGAGAAGTGAACTAGTGAAGTTTGATTTATTTCTTAATTAATTAATTAATTTAATTTTTGGGTACTAAATGATCACATGCTTCTGAACTCACAAACTTGTACATAAGCCAATAAAAATAATAGAAACAGCATTACTTAGAGTTAAAAATGACCTCCCAGGGACCTAGGTATCACAAGGCGCCCTAGGTGATGCCTAGGCATCCCAAGGCGCCCACCTTGTTATGCGGGCAACCGCCAAACCCTTGGAACATGCCTGTATGCCTAGACAATGCCTCTACAACTATGATCCTAGCTTGAAGAGAATTTTTTGGGGTGATCTACCACCAGTTCTCTGTCTTCTCATTCCTTTGGTGCCCCCTCTGTGAGCGTTTTTGTCCTGTAAACCTCCAGTTGCCTATTGAAGTTTTTCTTAGTGAGAAAACCAAAAAAAAAAACAAAAACAAAGAAAAAAAATTCAAGTTGCATGTGCTGGGACAGCTATGAGCCAGTATTTTATAAATCATATTTTCCCCCCTTTTCTGGGTGTCATGTTGTCTGTCCGTTTGGGAAGGAGGGTTGTATCTTTGTGGGAAGACCCTTTCATTGTCTTCAAACTCATGAGTAGGATTTAGTCTCTGACTTGTGCTACAATCCTTTTCAACTATGATTCTTTTGGTGAAGAATTCTGACTCAGCTGAAGTGCTCTTTTTTTTTTTGGGTAATATAACCCAGTCACCTACTGGGTGAAAGCTGATGTGCATTTAGAGGTCTGAATGTATTTTGTACTCTTAGCATTTCTGAGCAGAGATCATTTTCATATGTTAACAAGTGTTTTAGATGAGTTAACCTATTTTAGCCTTTGTCCATCTCATAAAAGAATGCCTCGATATTGCTAAAGTGCATCTAAAGTAGTTAAATGTATGGCCCGCATTAATACATTAGTTTTCAGAATGGTTCCAAAGGATTCTCGCTGACCTTCGAGTGGTAGTCTATTTTGGAAAAATGTCCCCCCCCCCCCCCCAAAACCAAGTTTTTTTCTTTGAATACTGTTGCATTTACTTTTAATACTCCTTGGAGGTGATTGCGAAAGAATAAGACCAAGTCTGGGTGTGTATGCAGGTGAATGT
Organism: Macadamia integrifolia; assembly: GCF_013358625.1. Taxonomy (NCBI): domain Eukaryota; kingdom Viridiplantae; phylum Streptophyta; class Magnoliopsida; order Proteales; family Proteaceae; genus Macadamia; species Macadamia integrifolia. The sequence continues at coordinate 100,075 of NW_024868130.1, forward strand.
TACCGCTGATCACCGCGTAATCTATGGTGCTGACTTGGCAGCATTCCTTCGGACATTTGCAAAGATCGTTGGGAATCCTGAGAGCCTAACATTGTAGACGACCAGCTCGGGTTTATCTTGAAATTTATGATTTTGAGCCTTTTTATTGGTGGAAGTCTGGAAGAGGACATGAGAATGGAGGATGGTCCATGGGTGAGGTACTTGAATTTGTAGTAGTCACAGAAAAACTGTCCAACAGATGTGGTTTCGTTGTATTTTATTCACTTTCTTATTAAGAACGGAAGTTTCTAATTTTTTTACTTGGTAAGAATTATTTAGGGAAGTTAAAACAACCATATTTTTGGGCATACCTTTTGAAAAGTGTTGTAAAACTCTGAAAATTCTTAGTCTTCCAGTAGAATTAATGAGCAATAAAGTTTCTGTTTCTTGTTTATGTGCATCAGGCTTTCTTTATTGACAATTATACATCCTTGGATGATTAAGTTTTAGAGCAGTTGATAAACCTTACGCATTGTGCATATAGACCAGATTTTGGCCTACCATTTGTTGCGACTGAGAACTAGAAAGCCAAAGATATTTTGTTGGCTATATTAGCCATATGAGCAATATCCCACAGAGCATGAGGGCTTGTTTAAATGTCCTACATTAATTTAGTCATGTCTTTTATATACATTCACCATCTTTGTCCAGCAGCTTAATAAAGCTTTCTATTACTTACACTTCCCCCTTCACAGGGCACAGGCATGAGTCTCTTTTTTTGGTTGGTGGGGGTGGAGAAGAAGATCAGGTTTTGGGCATATCACACAGGGCCTCTCACCCAACTGCACACCACAGCAAAACAATATAAGCAATATAAGCCATCTCTAAATCATTCTTCATAAACTTTTTAAATTGATTACAACAGCTCCTCTTTATAGGATTGAGTTCAGCTTACAAAATAGAAAGTAAAGATAAAAGGAAACTAACATAGGAATAGAAACGAACTAAAATTTCCTAAATTAGCTACTTATTAACCAAGCAAATCTGAAATAGAAATTCATAACACCATATTTGACTTAGAATCAAGCCAATGCTAAAAACGAAACAAAATCTTAAACAATATTGCTGAAATTGATGGCTGCTGCTGGACTCCTTGAAGCTTCAATTTCTTCCAAATTTGTGGGACAGCTGGCTGGTCTTCTAGAACTCCACTTGAGGACAATACTGTGGGGTTAACTCGTGAACAATGTTTTCTGGTTTTTGGGGCTGGCTCGATGGGACCACGGTAGGGATTAAGCCAGGACCAGTACTGAACTATGACTTGGTCAGCTCGAGCCCTCCTCTTGACAATCCTATCTAACTTCACTGGCGGGTAACCCGCCAGGAGCAAATGTACACGACCCTACCCCCTGCTTCGGAGGCTGTTTTCAGATTTTGAACATGTGACCAACATGTTACAATAGTGTAACTCAACCGTTGTGCCACAGACTAGCCCACTGGTAATATATCTGAATTGCCTCAACTTTGGCTCAGTTTCAAAAACTGTACCTGTTGCATTCTTCCCATATCTCCCATCTGAATATCTGATAGAATGTGAAGACATTTAAAGCAAGCATGTCCTCTCTTGCTAAGGCTCACCCCTTTCCAGCTGCAAAGAGTACACTTACATGAGCCAGCAAGATAACCCGTGATTTCCACTTTCACGATAGGCAATATGATAGGATTCAGGGAAATTAATGTGTTTTGTCATTTCATCGTCTTTCATGCAAAGCACACACTTGCTGGCCAATATTTGGCTTCTTAGACTGGATAGAATTGGCTGTATGATCTTCCTCGCCAGGAAAAAGCCCATCTTGCTAGTAAACTTTGGATCTTGAATGATAGAAACGAACCTTGGAGGGTTCACATGGCAGTTGTCAGGTTTCTCATCCAACGAATATAAGTAGTTTTGGGATGAGCCGTAAGGGGTAGGGGGTGGATAGTGAGGATGCTTTACAGTGTGTGTGTTTTCCATTTATTCAGATCTGCTTCTGGAATACAAATTTCTTCAAGGTCGGGTTCATTCACAATCCGCGAATTATTTACATTCACCCAAAAAAAGAAGTTCTTTCACCATAGGAGAGGGGAATCCCATCAAAATGACATGCCTCTGTATATGAACGTCCAAACTATCCTTTCCACTATTTCAGGAGTTCTATCTGAGCACCAAAATCGATGAATGAAGAGATTATCTCTTCATTGAGAGAAATGGAAAACTCGGTCTAATCTCATTCTGCACTATTCCAGGAGTTCCGTCTACTCCATGTTGCAAAATGGTACTCCCACATTGCGAAACAGTTTCCTCTCCCCACGAACTCACCCTACTGAGTACCCCAGATTCCTATTCTAGTTCTTGATCGCATGATGACAGCACCCTGTGTTCCTGTTGGTCACCAGTTATTCCAAACCCCAGTGAGGAAAAGCTTTCAATGGTATATATCATGACATGTTCTTATCAAATGAAGTTCTTATTAACTTTTACGAAGACCAGTGAATATAAAGAACACCAACAAATTAATATAATGCCAAGAACTGCATTTGTAAAATCAAATCAATAGTCAAGATTACTAAGCCAGAACACTGATAAATGAAAGAAATTATTATTGTACCAAGGGTGGAGATTTGTTTGAGGATTGATGGCTTGGACGATCAACTATCAGGACAATCATAGGAGAGCAAAGGTATGTAGTGATGGTTGAAGGATGAGTCTCCTTGTAGTTTGAGCTCTTCCAAATAATAGTTAAGAGGATTCCCACATAACCATCCGTGCTGTGTTTTCTAAATGCAACTGTGACCTGAACCAATCGGATTGCTCCAATTTACAAATCATGGCCCCACTAATCAAACTCTCGCTTTCTTTATTGTTTGTCTTATCTTTTCCTCAAGATGCAGGATAAGAATCCTTCAAAATCTTGCCTCCATTTTGGTTTCGACGACTGCTCTTTGATACTTGGTGAGCAAAGCAAAGAAAACCAGTAAAAACCACCATGTTAGCATATAGTATAATTTGTATAATACATAAATGAGGAGGCAATGGGAACAGATTCTAGTACTATATTTACCATGGTTCCCCTTTGATACATAAGCAAGGAAAATCAATCAAAAGTACCACATCAATAATATGATTTGTGTAATAATTAATATGGTAGGATCAGACTCTAGTCGTATGATTACCATGGTTTTTCTTCTCTCATCAAAGCGATGTGATCCCTTTGATACCTAAGCAAGGAAAAATCAATAAAAAGTACCACGTTAGTAATAGGATTTGTGTAATAATTAATATAGTAGGAACAGACTGTCCTCAAGTTACCATGGGAGGTCTTCTTGTTTCGGAATAGAGATTCCTGTTGGGATCCTGTCTAACCTGGGATCAGACTTGCTTATTGTTGTTATAATTGAGGGTACGTGTTTGATCTTGTCCCAATCCACCTTGTCCAAATCCATCCTGGAATTGAAGCTTAGAGGCATATTGATATCAAGTACCCTGAGGGTGGTTATCCCCTTCAATCCATCAGGGATCTTTTTTAATCTTGAGCATGAATGAACGGTCAACCTTTCAAGTCTTGGCATCCCTCCTGTTATCTCCCACTCCAACATTTGACGCAGACCTACAAGTTGCAAGTCTTCAAGTCTCTGAAAACCCCCCATGGAGCAAACCATTTTTGCACCCACATATGAATCATCTAATAACATGAGACTCCTTAAACATGGTAGCCTCTCTAGCAATGGCATAGGATCATCCCCCAATTGGGAATAAGCCAGTGTTAACTTAGCTAGGTTTGGTGGGAACTCATGGATGTCAGGATACTTCTCTAATCTTCCCTTCAAAGACAACTTATGAAGATGCAGATAGCAAGAAAACACCAATCCTTTGAATGTTTGGAAACCCTTGTCCAACCACAGAGACTGCAGGCACTCAGGTAATCTAGCCAATTCCTCTTTTCCCATGTAATTACCATATAATTTCAGTTTCCTAAGATTAGTCAAGTTTCTCAAGTGATTCCACCCATTAAACCTCAAAGTGTCAGTATTCAACTGGGAAAGAGTTTGGAGGGCACTTACAGAGACATCATTTTCCTGTTGTGGAAGGTGAATTTTGGAATCCACTTCCACATACAAATGTCTCAACTTTCTCATATTCCAGATAGTGGCTGGTACTTCAAGGATTGATCCTCTTCCATCCAAGGTCTGTAGGTTGAGGAGGTGACATACAGTGGATGGAAGACTTTGTTTGATAGCACCTTGTAACCCTAGGTACTTCAAATTTTTAAGTTCTCCGATTCCATCAGGAATTCTTGTATCAACTCCCTGAAGATCCAAAATTACCAAGAAGTTGAAATCTCTGCACAGACTACGAAAGTACACTTCAGGTACATTTTGGAAGGTAATAATGGTACGGATTCGTTGATTGCTTTTACTCAGAGAGAATGTACGATGAAAAGCAATTCTATGCACTCTGGATGGAAATTCAGGGCCTTCTACCTTGTTTTCAGTACAGATGTATAAAAAGTTACCTTCCTTGGCTTACGAAATGGAGAGGTCTCGAAGAAGATCGTGAATGCGGCATGACTTGATCCTTCCGTCGAACCTTCTAGTTACTGATTGAATCAAGCTCCGTCGTGTTATCTCGTCCAAGCAATCTTCTGCGGCATCTTCCAATGTTTCCTGACCCCGAGGTTTGATGAATCCTTCTGCAACCCACATATTGATCAATTTGCTTGTACAAATTTCATGGTCTTCTGGGAAAATACCAAAATAGAGGAAACAAGACTTGAGACAGTCAGGTAGATCATTGTAACTCAAGGCTAATATTTTCATACAAGAATGGTCGTCTTGATCAAGCTGCCAATTCATGCTTTGCAGTACTGTCTTCCATGCTTGAACCATTTTCTGTTTCCTTAATAAGAGACCTCCCATTACTGCAAGAGCTAGAGGTAACCCACCACATTTTGCCACTATATCTCTGCCCAAACCCTGCAACTCCGGAGGACAATAACTATTGTCGATTTCTTTATTTGGGAAAACCTTCCTTGAGAACAATTCCCAGCTCTCCTCCTCATCTAGGAAATGTAGCTCATGAGGGGGTGTCCTCGCATCAGCATGTATGGCTACATCTCTATTGCGAGTGGTTATGATTATTCTACTCCCACTGAAACCATCTGGCAGAGCTGCCTGAAGCTCATCCCATGTTCTTGTTTTCCAAATGTCATCCAATACGATCAAGTACTTCCTCCTCGTCAAGAACTTGTAGAGTTCCTCCTTCAACTCTTCTTGATTCATCTTCATCACATCTGGAAGCCCAACTCTTTTGCCTATATATTGTAGGAGGTCTTCCAGTACATATTCTTGGGATATGTAGATCCAAGCAAGACAGCTAAAATAATTTCTAACACGATTATAAAGCTTCTTAGCAAGAGTTGTTTTACCCAAACCACCCATCCCAATTATAGAAACTACGCACCTGCGTTCCTCCCGCAGCAACAGTCTTGCCTCCAACAACTCTATGTCTTCCTTGAAACCAACAAAATCTGGTTCCTCAATATGAGGGGAAGATCGCCTCCATTCTTTCAGGCTTTGCCTCTCATAATTTTTCCCTTCTCCCCCTGTATCAATGTTTCCCATGCCATAAGTTGATCTGCTCTCAGAGATCTCATGGATTTTAAGCCTGATCTCTTGTATCTTTTCTCCAACCTTATGTCGGGTTATGGGCTTTTTGAAGATGGAAATATAATTGTTGAGGATGCCCCTGAATCCACCCCTCCTGATTGTGCCACGGCCTTCTATTTCGAGGTTGAAGGTGTCCACAACATCCTCTGCCATGGAGGCCACTTCCTTCACTTCTCTTATCCAATTCTTGACTCTTTCATTATCCTTTTCTATGGCTTCTGCATCTTTTAGGAAGCATTGTATCCGTAACAGCTCTCTTTGAATCCATTCAACTTCATCTTTAACTCCATACAGAAGAGATACTTCTTCATAAAGCTGCTTACCAATAAGGTCACCAAGACTTCGAACCACTGTGGCAACTGCAACTCCAGCCATAGTTAAAGCTGTAATTCAAGATCCAGTGGAAGTCTCGGGTTGAGTCATGGACTCATTGCTGATATAAATATTGAGGAGATCAACAGCTTTAATGCTTTTTGTATGGCCCAATTACTATCACTCCCCCTATATTTACTCAAAGTCCCTACCTTGAACTTCTTTTGACTCCCCCGAAAAGCAAAGTTCCACCTCTACTCCATGGTATTTTAAAATCCCAGATTACCCATTTCTAAACAGGTCGCCCCTAACCAGCTGCCCATCACCACCTTCTTCGTCCTCCCTGCCCCAGCCCCCCTCCTCACCCCTGACGCGCCACCACCTTCTTCGCAGTTGCACCCCCAAATTCAATTCTGCCTGTGTCAGTCCTCTTCCCTGTAGACTTCCCAAAGAAGATCTGTCACTACTCGATCGAGAGTCAAGACCGAGAGCTTCGTGGGAAAATCTGTTCAGACCCAAATCCCTCAATACACCCCAATTCTCTACAATTACATAAACAAAGACCTCCCAAAATTCAGAGACTAAAAATACAAATGAAAAAGAACAAAAAAAGAAATACCAATTTGTTCCTGCCTCATGGGCAGGTGCTGGCACATATCTGAGCAATTCTCCTCTCTGCGGACGGTATCTCTCCCAGTAGACCAGACTATCCCTTGGAATTCAAGGATCGAGAAATCCAAAGCAGGGGAGGTTGAGGGCAACTGCTTCTGCTTTCAATGACAGTGCAGGGCACTGAATTGACAAGAGGTGAGGATTCCGCCACGACTGTTCCTGATTGACGCCCAGGAGGTACGACAGAGAGGAGAGGACGGTTAATAAGGCTAAGCCTAGAAGGCTGGATTTCTTCAGAATAGTAGAAGTTTAGAAGTGGTATAGAATTAGGAATGGAAAGGACCCGCCATGGCTACCCGACCACTACAGAACCATAGGAGTGGAGTGGAGTGGCGTTGACGGAAAAATGGATCAACGGTTCGATCGTCCGAGTTAATATCTAATATCTGTCGTTTTTTTTTCTCTTATGCCATTCTTTATCTTTTGCTTAAAAGAGAGGGAGTTTTTCGAGTTTAGTTATGCAGTGGTAACAGTCAAAGAAAGGTCTACCTAAAAACAAGTCAAATAAAGCAACTATATATGAGTGATGGAAAGAACATACAAATGCTTTTGAATTTCGATGCAAAATTTTATGAAAATAGTTTTTATTAGTTTTTTATTATATTACTGGGAGGAGGTTAGGTATGCCGGTAGTTTTCTTAGAATTAGTGGTTAATTCAATAGGAAGACTAAGATGAGAGGGGCATAGGGGATTTTTTTAAGGAGAGAAGAGAGAGAAATAGATATTTAGGTATATCGTTAGGTTAAATAGGTTTAAATATAATAAATAAAACTCGAGGGGGGAGGATATAATAAAGGCAAATGTGAGGGGAAGTGAATGTAAATTTTCTTAAAAAAATTATCCAAATATTTTCTATTTTTAAGGATGAAAAGGATAGAGAAACCTAGTAAAAAAAAGGGGAAATTACACTCCCTCTCCCCAGTAGTTTAAAAACTAATAACAGCCTCTCCTGAGGTTTCAAGATTTTAACTGTTGTCCCATTAGTCACTAACCATGTTAGATAAGCAATTAAAAAGACAAATTTACCCTCATCTCTAGCACCTTTATACAAGAACTACAAAACCCACTCTCAAATATTCTTCTTCTTCGCAAACCAATCCTTCCCCATCTGCAATACCTTCTCTAGAATTTACGGTGATGGAGCTTTCACAGTAGCCCTTCTTCTTAGTTGTTCTTAGAGAAGGGTTTCAGATTGGGATGGGCTGCGGAATTGGAGGGAGGGCAGATGTGGGAGCAAGGGTGGAGTTGGGAGGACGAATAGGCATTGGGGAGCCCTTTGCTTTTGAAACTAAACCCAATTCACAAGACGGGTTCTTCCTCTTGAGATCCTCTTGAGTTGTCACCTGGCCCTCTCGCCCGTAAGGCTTACCTAGCCCAACGCATCCGTGCCTTCCATAGATCCACTAACCGAGCTTTAGCCTAGCCAGCAACATTCCCTCATGGCCAGCAACCCACTTACCCCCTACCTTCTTTCTGAGATATTGGGTAGACCAGCCCGCCCTAGCCAGATTCTATACTCCCATCGGCCAAGTCTTATTGAACCTGCAACTTGATTTTGAAAAAAAAAAATAAGAAAAAAAGAAAAAAAAGAAAGAAAAGGAAAGCAAGTTGAAATAGAATTCATGTTTGGATAATGATGTTCAACAGTGACCACCGTGCAAACGAAGAAGATGAGGTGGGTGTTTCCTTTGGTCTTCACTTACTTCACTTGACATAAAAGATGGTGATTTCGGAATCTCACATAAATAGAAGGGCAATATGGGTGTCAAAATGAATAGGTAAGTATGAGTCATCACTTAATAGTGGTATACTCACGATTAGAGGACAATAGTTAGAATTTTGAAACCTCTGGGGAGGGTGTTGTTAGTTTTCAAACTATAGGGGAGGGGAGTGCTATTTAGGTAAAGTATAAGGGAGGGGAATGTAATTTCCCCTATAGAAAAAGGAAAAGTTCTCTAAGTCGTAGATGTGGGCTGTACCAGCAGCTCTCTCTCTCACTATTGACAAATTGCCGAAGCATGCATTGGTGCACTCTCCCTATATCGGTCGCTTATAGAATCTTCTCCCAACATCTAAAGTTTTCCCCCAAGACAGATAAAGGTCAATCATTTTTTTTTTTTTAATGATGAAAAGAAATAAATGTACTATTAAAGAGAAATAGAGTTATATACATATGTAGCAGATAATTCCTTGACAACAACTTTATAAGCTAGCCCTTTCAAAAAATAAATGATATTCACCTATGTGTGATTTTTGATCCGGATAGTAGGCTTAATAGATGCAAGCTCCAAAAAATTAGAAATCCGATGCAAGGCCAAATTTTGTCCATTGGTTCGGGAAGCATCTTGGTTAGTTTATGAGAATTTGTCCAAATCATCGTGATGTACATCCTATTTCTGATACCTTTCATACTCCTTGCAACAAGCCCTTGGCCAACACTTCCAACTTTCTGTCCTGCCAACATATAGTTGTATTCCATCAAAACAAGATGTCCTTGATAGAAAATCCTATAAGTCCATCCAGATTTTGTCAAGAGGTAGGTAGAAAATCCTGCACATAGTAAGATAGGATAAGGTAAGTTGGGAAGTGAAAGAGAGCGGTGCTAATTTATATCAAACTCATCAGGGATTAGGCTATTAACAGTGTTAGTCCAATGGGAATTAAGAATGTGTTAATCAGATATCCATTGGTTAATATTTTTTTACAATTAGGGAAAAGGACAGGTATGCTAGCGTAATACCTAGGAATTAGGAATGCTAGCGGCATTTTGACCGTAGGATTTGATCAACATGAATGGAACCGTTGGATGGAGAGAAGATAAACAAATTTTCAATGCACGGTTGCAACACCTTTACTCTCTCTCTCTCTCTCTCTCTCCTCGTCGGAAAAAATCATTCATTCACCGGATTCAGCCGGAGAAAGCAAAGTAGTTGGCACCGCCGCTGTTGTCAACGGCAACGGTACTATCTGGTAAACGACAGCAACTGCGGCTACAGCAGAAGCGACGACGGCAATAACAGCGACGGAAGCGGTACTATTTCGTGATTCCGATCGACTCCGCTGGACAACGACAACTCCCACATCAAGTCCGTCGACAGCAGTGGCATCTCTCCCTGCTTTTCTGCATCTTTCCCGCTTTACTATTTTGTGATTCCGATCGGCACCATTGGGCAACAACAACTCCCACATCAAGTCTGTAGACGGTAGCGGCATCTCTCCCTGCTTTTCTGCATCTTCCCCGCTTTTCTCTCTGCATGCTCTATCCGTGATCCAAAAAAAAATTGTCGCCGATGTACTCTCTGCAAATCAATAGAAGAAAGAAAAAAAAAATTTGTCGCCGATGTTCTCTCTGTAAATCGATAGATAGAAAGGGCTGCCGCAGCCGCTACTACCGCCGCAGTTGCTGCTGATGTTCAAGCTGCACTTCGCAAATCGATAAAAGAAAGGAAAAAAGAAAAACCCAACTTCGCTTTCTCCGACTGGTTCCAGTAAACTTTTTCGGCGAGAAGAGAGAGAAAGAGAGAAAGAGAGAAAGAGAGAAAGAGAGAGAGAGTAAAGGTGTTGCAACCGTAAATTGAAAATTGTATATCTTCTCTCCATCCAACGGTTCAATTCATGTTGATCAAATCTTACGATCAAAATGCCGCTAGCATTCCTAATTCCTAAGTACTACGTTAGCATACCTATCCCTCTCCCTTTAAATTATTAAAGGGTTTGGCTTACCAATTTTATCAACAATTTGATTCCTGTGATCCAGATAAGGTAGAGAGTAATAATAAAAATTGAAAAGAACCATAGCCAATCAGATTTTGATGATAAATCAGAAAAAAACAACTGTAAGACTACATAATGCATGGATGAATAAGGAAGCCAATTCTGTCAAAACCCCAATGGACAGGCAACCCAACTCTCTTGGAAAACTCGTAGTGAAAGAATAGATGTCATATGGTTTCTGGGTGAGAGGCATAGGACATCTGAGATCCACTAATAAAGAGTATCCCTGACAGGAATACCATTGAGATGAATCCTCCATAGGAATATCTTGAACTTTGGGTGGACACGAAAATTTTGAAGGTATCCTTGAATTACTATTAAAAAGAAAAATAAGAAAACAATAATCTGTAAATGGATTATTATATGCTCCATCTTGCTGGCAACGAGCATGAGCATATCCTAACTTCTGATTTTTGTGGTACACCCAAATCAAGTTGTAGCAACTTTATTAGATTTGGTCCAGAAAATCCAGAAAAAAACTTCATCTGGTCATATCTTTCCCCTCTTTGGCAGTAGGGGGTTGCGAATAGGGAGAGAGGAGCAGTGTCAGCCAAATAAATACCAAGTTGCCTTGATTGCAATATAATTCCAAATTCTTTTATCCTTGATTAAACCAAAATTTTTGCCTCCTTATTTGAGGAGCGAGAAAAGAATCTAAAACTAAAAGGGGCTAAAGAGTAAATATCACAAAGCAGCCCAATCTAGCAAAAAGAAAGAGCCTCTAGAGGCAAGAATCACAGATTTGTAGTCACTAAAGATGATCAAAGACAAAAAATGCTAGAAACTTAGCTAACAAAACCCCATCCCTCTTAGCTTCAGCCTCTACAACCGCAGCTGACAAATTAAACTCAAGCTAGCAGCAACAAAAGTGTCCAAAGAATGCTTAATGCCCTTTCCAGTTGAAGCTTTCGATGCTGTTGAAGTGCCATGTGGGTGTCTTCGATGGTATGATATTGTCTGCTTTGATAGGTGGATTTTACGATTTTCAAACATGTCGTATGATGTCAAAGAAGCCATATCATATATGTGCACATACTCAGGCAACGTGAGATTTTTTGTGGTTTTACATTGTTTCTTCTGAGAATATGTTTCCACCAGCCATTTCCATTCTGACTGTGATACCAATGAAGTGCCATATAACTAACACCATTCATAGTATGATATTTTTCACTTTAATAGGTGGGTCTCATAGTTTAAAAATGTATTGCATCAAATAAAGGATGACACATCATATATGCATATTCCATAACACATGTTTACCCAAAAAAATATCAATAATACATCCCAGGTAATGTAGGATTTTCTGTGATTCTATAGCTCCATGACAATACAAAATGGTCCGCAGGAGGCACAACAGGAAGACTATTGCCCCACCCTCATGATAGATCATTACACGATTAACAAAGAACAAACATATCACATCCACATTTGGAGGCAAATCGATTATTCACATATGCTTTGAGAGACTAATGGCCACAACTCTCCTTCTGTCTTCTTTTACTCGCCCTATATATTGAACAATGATTGAGGAATCAAATGAAACTATACTCTTCAACATTAATTGTTAAGGCATCGACGGAGACAAAATAACTAAGAATACTAGTACTAATATGATTAGGGACATCAAAAATTGAAAATGGATCTTACGGAGAAAATCAAGAACGATGGGCTTGAGAAGATTCCCAGAGAATCGAAATAAAAAATAGAGAATACGATCAAAGAGAGAGAAGCAATGTTGCTTAGAACATGTTGGGGTGTGCTGAGGGTGGAAGCAAGTTTCTACTTTTGATGTGAGAAACACATGATATCGATATGTGCAAGAACATCAAGAACAAATAATAATAATAAAAAAATACACATATAAGATGCAAGAGATCTATATGATTTGATAAAACCTTTTATATCCATACAGTGAGATCCATCTTTTATTGAGAAGAAGAGAAAAAATTTTACCTACAAAAATTAATGGAAATGATATGGGTTGCTTTTTGAACCACAAATGTAGGTCCATACAATCTTCTAGCTCTTCAACGGTAGAGAAATGCAAGGAACTTGTTCACGCAATGTTTGCGTTATTCAGAAATATAGACACACTCTCTCACCTAGGATTTCAGAATATCCTAATTTTCATCAAGTATGAAAGAGAGAGAAAGAGAAGAGATTTCGATGGAAGAGGGAAAAGGGGGGGGGGGGGGGGGGGAGTAATAAAAAAATCGTTGGATTAATTCCAATAGAATTCCAAAACACAACATTTGATTAATCCCTTCAATGATAAGTGCCCTTGTCCATCTCTACGATGGCAAGTATCTTGTTAATACACGTGTCATTCTCCTTCTCTTTGCAACTTTTAAGAAGCATTGCATCTGTGCCAGCTCTCTTTTAATCCGCTCAATTTCATCTCAAACTCCACAAAGAAGAACTGATCATAGAACCAGGGACTAAAGAGTGATCCCACGACTGAAAAGACCCTTGCACATGTCCCAAGGTCACCTCAGACATAAGATCACTCCCTGATCCCTGGACTCTATGAGAAGAATCCTACCATAGAAGAATGGCCTCTGCATAAAGCTGGTTCCCAAGGTCACCAAGCTTTCCAACTACCATGGAAACTGCAACTTCAGCCATATCTAAAGCTGTGATGCAAAATCTGGCAGAAGGCAATGGAAGAGTTGAGATACTCTGGGTGAAGTTAGAAGTTTTGATGCTTCTCTTTCCAATGTAGTTAATTAGGACCACTCATTAGATAGCTACAAATAAACGCTCAAGGTTAAAGGGGGGAGGGGGAGGGG
>NW_024868130.1:113327-133215 GCF_013358625.1 Macadamia integrifolia
AGGGGGTGGGGGAGAGAAAAAAAAACAAGAAGGTAAATTAGTCAGGTGGCAGATATTCCTTTGATGGTTTTTTTCCTTCTAAATTATAAGTAGAAATGACCATGCTCAGCCTACACAGAATTGTTTGTGTTGCTTTTGTGTCTAGTAATTAGTTTGTGTCCATAGAACATAATCAAAATAGTTACCTAGAAATGGAAAATTGTTTATACATGGAGTACTCAGTACTCTTGAAATATTCAATACAACTGACCATGCTTGGCATCACAGCTGTCCATCATGACAGTGCATCACATCAAATATCCAAATTTCTAAATTCACCCAAACCAGGAATAGTATTACATCCCAAAGAACAAAAAATCTAAGGAGCAAAATATGAGCTGTTGTGGAGTTGACTTGTCTTGCAAAAGCTGCAGACTTTCACTTTCTTATACCTAATTGCAAAAGAAGTTGGTGATGGACTTCCCAGTTGCTATGGTATGAGCTAACCAACCACGACAGATCAGGTCACCAGTCCAAGCTGATATTCTTTGAAATGTAAAGCTTATCAATGTATTTTATTACTGGAAGGGAGGCATCAATATACCTTTTCATTTCCTTCTCTACCGAGTGGTCTGCAGCAACAATGAATATATTTAAGGTCAGTAACAGGCAACCAAATAGAAATGAAAGTTAAAGGTCCTAAGGAAGATGTGGAATATCCTAGCAATATAATTCAGTGAAGCATGAATTAATTACCTGAAAAACTAGAACATCAAATTGAAATCAATGTACAGAAACCCATATGCAGAGGCATGAGACGAAACAAAATCAGATCTGATTCACATCTACTTGATCAAGAGTCAATCCCAACATTATGCCCATTAGGAAATTTCTTTAGGACAAGGGCTGGCTCGGTTGGGTCTAACTCTGACCTGGGTTGTTCCACTCAAAGGCTGATGGGTTTGGCCATTTGGGTCCCCAAGTTCATTGCTCATCTCTATTGATGACATATAGAATATACACGAAAGGTTACCCAGATTTGGGCCTTCTTGATTTGTACAATTACATTCATTTGGATCTCAAGTTATAACATAAGCATAAATAATTTTGGGGAAAACTCCATACCCTCAATGGAAATCGCAAACAAACAATCACACAATGTAAACATGAAGATTTACATGGTTCGGCAAGATTGCCTACGTCCATGATGATATGAGACCTATTTCACTATCAATGGAGAAAAGGGATGCAACCACTTGTCCTCATACCTCTCTCAGTTTGATTACACAGAAAGAACTCACTACAAATATATAACGAAACCCTATACAAGTAATTTACCAAAATACTCATATAGCCCTGAAAAAGTTTTCTTGTGGGCTGCCACCCCACGCCATGGACCCACTAGCTCCCCCAAGCCCCAATCACAAAGATAACGCACAAGGTTGGCCAATTTCTCTAGGCCTCGGGCCTTCAACCTCTTAACGGCTCTTTGGAATCAACCCACTTACGCAAGTGATGGAATACAAGACATCGTACCCCCAACACCCTCATGTAGGTGAATATCATGTGGTAGCACAAGATCTCTAACGCTCCTACCAACAACCGGGACTAGATTCTGATTAAGAGCAACTACAATATAATGCAAGATCAGTCCAAAATTTGGTCTTACCTATGGGGTATGGGCTTTTAATACCTTGGGTTTGAAGTGTAATATGATGAAATATAAAGCCCAAAAGTGAGGTATAAACTCTAAAGGGGTGAACCAAACTAGTATCTTAATAACTAGTTAGTATTGTAGTGCGGCCCATAAGCTATTAGTTAAGAAGTTACTTATTTTAAAAGGGATGGATCTACACACTGCCTGCTTATATTGCACACCAAGAAAAATAGTTGGAGCCCACATACAATGGAGTGAAATCCGGATTGTAGGTTGAATTGAGTGGACTCTCTCTCCCCACATTTTTGGTCATCTACTATTCATCCCCCCACCCTTTTGCTCTCCTCCTGCGATCTCCCCTTCTCTCTCATGATTATCTTCTTCTTTTCTCCCTTATATTTCCCTCCCATCAATCTCCTTTTTTTCCTATTCTATTCTCCCTGCGATACCTCGTTCTTCCCTTTTCTGTGGCTGCTGCTCCAACACTATTCCGCTTTCAGGTCTCTGAAACAGGTCGGATTTATTTATCTTATGTTTAACATATAAACAACATCTGAAATTTTTTA
Source organism: Macadamia integrifolia (assembly GCF_013358625.1). Classification (NCBI taxonomy): domain Eukaryota; kingdom Viridiplantae; phylum Streptophyta; class Magnoliopsida; order Proteales; family Proteaceae; genus Macadamia; species Macadamia integrifolia. The sequence goes on from NW_024868130.1 coordinate 115,530, forward strand.
TGTTTGTCTTGAATTCTTGCACCTGTTTTGAAGATTGCCCCGCTTCGACATTTTTCGGTGGCGACCCGGATGGGAATTTTTTCTGAGGTTTGTGATGGTAGCAGAGGGCTCGGGCCTGATCTTGTTTGAGGGTGTGGGAGTGAAGCCCCCATGGTATGGTCCAACCCGACCTCTTGCAACCCAATGGATTGATCCGACTTGGAGGAGTATTTATATGTTTTATTGTCTCGTTGTGCAAGTAAGGTTTTGGGATGAGAGTCTTGCTGCAACTATTGGGTGTTCTTGAGAGATCTCCCTTGTAATCCTTTTTTCCAACACACTGAATAATCTTCAGCTTCACCCGTGGATGTAGCACATCATATTGGTGTGTGAACCACCTTAAATATCTGTGTCATCTTTCCGTGAATCTGTTTGTTTTCTTCATGTTTCTTGGTGTCTGTTCTAACAGATTAGTTTCTGTTCTGTCCTCCAGTAATCTGATTTATACATGATACTTTACATTTTATCTATTAGTTTCATATCTAAACCCTTAAGTAAATATTCTAAAAAAAAAAAAAAAAAAAAAAAAAAAAAAAACTCTTAAACTAGAGTTCTGTTACCTGAATCAAACAGTGATACTATTCTGTTCAGTCTTACTGATTTAGCAATTAACAGTTAGCACGCAAATGATATTGTGCTGGATTTTCCTGCTAAGCTTGAATCCATATTGACACCCCTCATTCTTTGATCACACACTTTATTACCTGGGCCTGTCAGCAGCCTATTGGATCTTAATTTCCAAATTGGAAATTATAGTTTAAAGACTGCATCATAGACTGTACAGAAGATTTGAAAGAGAGGTCCTTCCCTCCATTTTACACTGTAGCAGAACAGCGATCTCCTTTACCCAAAGTGGGGTATGTCTGTCCTCCAAATACCAATGCCATCATCCCCAATCTCACATTTCTTCTCTGACTAGGTCTCTAGTGAGCTGTGTCCTGGTGGAGTCAGACAGTTTTTCTCCAAGTGTTCATTAAAATTTTCAACTTGCTAAAGAGGCATACAAAAAGGGGGGTGGAGTTGGCTTGCTCCCTAACCAGTAGCAAAGAATAAAATTGTAGTTGTGTGTGGCAGCTTGATTTGAGAATGCCAAAGAGATTACATCATGTGTTGACACGAAGATGATCCCTGCCACATCTCATTCCCCTATAAGATGTAAATCTACCAACTGCATGACCAAACCTAGGTGTGAGGAGGAACTGAAGTAGAAGGCTTGACAGTGGCTGAAACAGCCAACTACTTGCATATTATAGGACTGGCAGGTCAGCTAGTTCAAACAGAGCAAGAGGACTCAAACAGGGTGCTTCCAGATCTGATTCACAGAATAATATCTCAGTTCTCTCTCTCTCTCTCTCTCTCGGCCTGAGATTATACAGTTGATCTCACCCAAATGGGCCACAGAATTAGCCTGATTGGAGCAGCAGAGACCAGAGTTCTAAAGCATCCAGAATTCCCTATCACTGATTCCAATTTTTAGTAGATTTTGGGTTTATATTCTTGCAATACTGACCAGAACTAGATTTGAACTTTTCTTCTTCAAAATTCAACTAAATCGACACCTGCTGTTGCAGTCTATTTTCTTCTCAAGTTTGAGCTATTTCCTAGTACTTTAAAAATTTATATTTCCTCAATCATTCTTCTCTATGATAGGAATGTGAGAGAAATGAAGGCATTTCAGTTGCAGCAATCCCAGTGAGTTGAGCAGGGAGATTTTTCTGGTCAGAAAGTCCAAAAAGCCTATCAGTTTATTTTGGGCAGGATTTAGATAAAATAGGAATGTAAGCAGGCTGGTTGTATAGTGTGAGGGGAAGTTCCCCTCCTTGTTATATCTTTACTAGTCTTATTAGCTAGTAGTGTTTGGTTAGAATTGGTCTAGTAGAGTCATGTTATGTCTTTCTTTATCTTTGGGTATTTATGTAATTAACTCTTCATAGGACTCTACCTTTAATGACAGTATAAATCTTTAGCCTAGGCCACGATAGGATTATTCTGAATCCTACCGTGGCTCTAGGGGTCTCTTCTTTCCATTGATATTTCTCTGTCATTCTCTCTTTCTCTCTTTCGGTTCTTTTCTTCTACCTTTCTTCTGCTCTTCTCTTCTTCTTCTTCTTCTTCTTCTTCTTCGTCTTCAAAGATTATGGTTTAGTTGATCTTCTACATGGTATCAGAGCCATGAAGAAAAAAAATAATAATAATAACATATACCCTAGTTAATCCAATAAGATGAGGAACTAGAGTTTTCATATATTGATGAAGATTGATGCATCTCTCTCAAGATCATACCTGAAGGAAATCATATACTGCTGCTACTACTGATCATTCTTCTTCCTTTCCTGTGATACATCCTTCTTCTTCACCCTTTGTTTCTTATATCCTTTGTTTCCCCTTCTTCTATTTTCTGTTTCTGTATCGTTACCTGTCTAGGTTGTTATCTTGGCTGAATAGAGAGAGCACTCAATCTCGGATGCCTTCCTTTCCTTTGTAAAAAGAATACGTGAACTTTCCATGTTCATCACTTCTCGGTTAAATCACCCTAGGGTTGAATAAGTATAACTTGTGCAACCCAATCCCTCAATCTTGCTTACCGAATCCCATCTTGTTGAAGAGATTTACAGGTTAGAAGTTCTTCAACTAGAACTTAGGTGTGTTACTGCTCTTCCACCTGGATAGGTAACCGGTAAGAGCTGGTGGTTGCTGCTTGGCTTGATTTTGAAAGACCCTTTGAGGATTGGAAGCTGCTACAAACCCTAAGTCCTTCGTTGATTTCTTGGGTGAAGAACTGTTGTTAGCGCAAGTCTTTTTCCTTCAGTTAGTACTCCTCCCACCATGAGAAGATCTCCCCTTCAAGGTGGAATTTCTCCTTTTTCTGCTGCCGGTCTGCTATCGCAAGGAAGGAGAACCTCTTCTTTCCACGACAATTTTTATTCCTTATTTTATTCACCCACCAACGAAAATTCCTCTACCTCTTTGTCATTACATCCTTTTACTGTTATTTTGTTTTCCCTTCAAAATGTACCTTTTGTTATTAATACAAATCCCCCTGTGTCCTTGCCTAGTTTATCAAGTGACCCTCCCCTATTTAGTTAATTACGACCATGCCACTCCCCCTTGTGACTTTGAGATATTTATGGTTCTCCCATTAACCCTTACTATTGGCTATTACGTACTTGGATGGGCCCATACCAAACTCAATTGGTATTTTGACCCAGGTTCTGCATCAATTTGAACACTCAAATTATTTACAATTCTACCATTATATTTGTTCTCTTGGCTACCAACTATTATGTGCATGTGCTTATATTTGTTCCCTTGGCTACCAACTATTTATGTGCATGTCCTTATATTAAGATCCAGCCGTTGGATTACCACTAATATTTGCAGTCATATTTGTTTGACACTTAGGCTGGTGTTGGGATTAGGCTGAATTGTTGTTGTTGTATTTGTTTGACTGATCATTACACTTTGTCAAAAGATCTGCCAGATTGGATTAGTTTTTCTTGGGTTTATTGGTAACTTTCTATTTTGGTGGGTGTGCTATATATATATATACATCCATTGGATTAATTCAATAATTTGCAGATTACTGTTATTATCTGCAAGGAGCATTTGACCACAATTTGGGAGACATCAGGTTCTCTGATGTTATTAATTTATTATTATTCTACCCTGTTTGTGTCCTGGTCTTTATCTACTTTGATCTGGTCCATTGCTGCTATTGATGCTATTGCGGCTACTCTTGATTACGGGATTAATTGTTATTCCGTGATGCTGGTTATTGCTTCCATATGATGATGGGTTCTCCTTTGATGTTCTCTCCCGCATTATTTGTCTACATAGTGCTACACGTGAGCGGGTTGGTTCTTATCATCTGATATTTGAAGATTATTACCATTATCTATTCTAGTCATCAGCTGAAGATTATTATTAGTTGCTTGTTCATGTTATTTTCTTGTGTCCTCAGTGATAATTTTATTTTATAAAGATGGTTAAGTGTTGTAGCAACAAGATTATTAATTGGGGTTCCCAGCAACCTTATGTTGTGTTATGTGGTTCCCATCAACCTTATGTTGTGCAATGTGGTTCCCAACAATTTATGTTGTTACTTGTGGTTCGCAGCTATCTTATGCTGCTATTAGTGGTTCGCAACAACCTATGCTGCAGTTTTATCAGTGGTTCGTATCATAGTTTTTAAGGCGCTGATGCGGTCTAGAGATGGTAAGGCAGTGCTCCGCCTTATGTGAAGTGACGCCTTATGGGGTTTTTTTTTTTAAACACATTTTAAAATTACTTGATGAAGATTCCAAATATAGATTTTTTATTGGTAGGTGTATGATTTTGTTAACACTTGAGATGTATGGGATCAACTTTATTCCATCAAAAATAACCAAAACAAACAAAACAAAAACACGATTCACAAGCAGGGTTTGGATTTTGTCAAGGGTTTTAAGAAAGGGCTTTGAGAAGGAATCAAGGAACAAGGAAGAACCATTGATCCAGGCCACCATTTTGCTCCAGCAGCGGTGAGCTTCGTTCTTCTTTGACGGGAGTAGAAATATAGTGGATGACCTTAGGACTTAGGCACTCATTTTGGCATCATAGAGGTAAGTATAATAAATACTTGTATTTTTTATGCCTTCTTTTCTTTATATTTATAATTTTGTTTCATAATTATGTATTTATATTATATGTTAATATGATTGATGATTGATGAAGATGAACTTAGTTTATTCACTTTATTGATTTGTTTTCTTGATGAATATCTTACATTGGTATGAATATGAACATTTAATATTTATTTAGCATGTGAGTAATAGGATTCAACTAGGATTTGAGCCAAATAGATTGGTTTTATAAAAAAATTACACAAGAACACTTTAGTCGATAAGGCGATGCTTTATGCCCGTTTTATCGCTAAGGCGCTCTGAAAGACCCTCAAACGCCTCCGTCGCCTTACCGCCTTAAAAACTATGGTTCGTATTAACCTATACTGCACTTTAACTATTGGTTCTAGCGATCTATGGTACAATTTTATCAGTGGTTCACAGTGACTTATGCTACACTTTATCTGTCTTCTTTGAGAAGATTACTTGTTGCCTTCTTTGAGAAGACTTATGATGTTGATGCTGTTGCTATGATATTTTGGACTGCAGTTGGAATTCTCAGCTGCTTATTTTGTTCATTGTTGTCTGTATCTATTCAACACAAAGATTTTTCTCTACTTTGATACTGATGATTGGTGTGCTTGAGTTGATATTGCTATCAGAATGAAGTTCTCTCAGTTCTCATTGGCGTTTATGATTACTATATATGTTCAATACTGGTTCTGCTGTTAATATCTATTCTTGTTGCTCCAGGAGCCTTTGATATATATATATATATATATACTTCAGCTTGAGGGGGAGTGTTAAGTGTATAGTGTGAGGGAATATATATATATACACTCCAGCTTGAGGGGGAGTGTTAAGTGTATAGTGTGAGGGAATATATATATATATATACACTCCAGCTTGAGGGGGAGTGTTAAGTGTATAGTGTGAGGGGGTCTATTATATCTTTAATAGTTTTATTAGCTAGTAATGTTTGGTTAGAGTTGGTCTACTAGAGTCATGTTAGCGTTATGTCTTTCTTTGTCTTTGGATCTTTCTGTAATTAACTCATTGGACTCTACTTGTAATGAAAACATAAATCTTTAGCCTAGGCCATCAAAAGAGTATTCTGAATCCTACCATGGCACTAGGGATTCTCTTCTCTCAATACATATTGTCCTCTATTTCTCTCTCAGTTCCCTTCTTCTACCTTCTTCTTCATAGGTTCTGGTTTATTTGACTTTGCTAAATGACCCATAACAGCTCACATGTATATTGCGGTCTAACGTTATACAACATTCATTCCAAATGCCCACTGAAAAGGCTTGATAGATTGCTCTTCCAAAAGTAAGCTATATAAGCAAATAGTTATTATTGGACCGGGCATCACAAGCTTTACCTGTTTCATTTAGCTGCTCCACAAGTCGTTGCCTTGTTGGAAGTGCATACATTCCAGCAAAAACTGCCGTCCTAACTGCCCATTTGTGGTATGGAGCACAGACCTGTGCATATGCTGTTGAAGCTGCTTCCCTCAAAGATAAATCACTGGAAGATTCAGGAAGTTTAGCATACAAACTAACAATTTCAAAGTACAATAAAACAATTGACTGTAGCAACAACCATGCGCAAGAACCCATACTGACTGTGAGAATTTTCATTAATTTGATACCCACATAAGAAAAAGGACAACAAGCTCCAAACTCAAAGAAAACAAAGTTGACGGTTCTTAGTTCTGATTTCTTTTCTCTGTATCCCATTTATTCCCACTCTTGGGTCAGATTAACATCTTTTGATTGCAACACAGATTATCCGCTATAGGATAATAAGGAAAATGAAAGAAAAACATACAATTTGTAAGGTATACAGCGACAGGAATTTCACTTATAAATGTAAAAATTGAACAAAAGGTAATGGACATTAAATATGCAACAGATGCTTAAATTTCCACAAAATTTTCAAATTCATATTATTAAGTGAATAAGTGTATGTAGCTTACAAGTGTTGCTCCTGGATTTCAAAAGAATATTTTCATAGGGAGGGACTGTGTTTACATCGCATGAAAATGAAAAGCATGCATTAAGTCTGGATTTTATTCCAGTGGGGACAGTAATTCTTTCATACTCTACAATAAACTGTTTTGTTTTTTCTTTTCCCATTAACGAATTATAGTCAATATAATGGTTATTCATATATAGAAGATTTTCTGATAATTAAAATATTAATGCATAGCAGAATTGTATTTTAATGGTATTACCGAGAGGCATGGTCTGATTTGAACCACATGTAAATCAGGTTCCCTCGATTTGAAAAATACCAAATTTCATGGGGTGTCTCAATTTTATGGTCCATTAGTTGGTTTTCTCCCTTATAGTTCTATTCATATACATATCTTCAAAACATAAGGTTCTAACAGTTTTTACAAGCTTTACTGGCAAAGTGCGGCCTATGCACTAAATTCGGGGACTAGCTATATTGTTGCATAAGGAATACACCTTCCCTTACAAAAAAATCATGATGGAATTGGTCTGCGATAGAAGGGAAAACAACCATATCTATATGCCCTAACCATACAACATATTTTATGATTTTTTTTCTTGGAAATTAACAATAGAACAAGACTTTAAGTCAGGATCATATGACAGTGTGGCTAATCTAATCCAGTGATCTTGCCTAGGATGCCTCCCCTTGTTGAAGTTTATAATATATTCAATTCTTGTTCAAAAATCCCAAAATAATGACTTTTTAGTGTCTATAGACTTAATATCTATCTGAACCAAAATCTTTTTCATTGTTTTTATTTTTTCTTTTTTTAGGTGATAGTGGCCGGGGGAGGTTATGGGGATGGGCTAGCAGCCCACATAAGCTCTTACCTCTCATATCTTAAAACACAGATTTATTCCTATAAAGAAAATAGGGAAGCAAAAACGGTGGGGGAAAACTTTGGCTGCCCCCAGTGTCATTAACTAGAACATGTATAACAAACAAAAATCTTAGGTTTTAGCACTCATGCCTTTTGGTTGAACTTACTAGGGACTTATGTGGTGAGGCTGAAGTCAATTGATTGAACATGTATTTGAAACTAAATTTGACAAGATGGTGAGGTGATTATTCAGCATCGTCCAGACATAGCCAACGACGAATCGAACACTATATAGGTCTCCAATTGCAAGGAGATGTGTTTAATATAAGGGTACAGGGGGTGCAGCGTGTTGGGAGGAGACAAACTCCTTGGCCAGCCTTACATTAAGGCCTGATCCTAACTTCTTGAAGGAACCTTGAAGGAGAATTCACCTTAAAATGCTAGGGAGAGCACCAGCAGCATTAATGCAAGTTGCAGAGAAGTTTATTCTTTGTTCCTTCTTTGTCATTGCAAACTAACCCAATAAAACCTATTTTAAAAATGTGATCTTCTAGATACACTGAGAAACAAAGTCTGTAATAACATTGAAATATTAGAAAAATTTAACCACTTTAATGGACACAAATATTCAGGGGTCTTTCAACAACCACTACATCTATACTGCAGGGTCAGGGAGGGACAAATGTATGCAGCCTTACCCCCCGCTTCGCAGAAGAGGCTGTTTCCAAGTACATCTATCCATAATTAATAATCTAAAATAATAGATTTTAGGGCTTAATAACTTCTACACAACTCCAAACCTAGAAAAATCAGGAAAATTAATTTCTGGATTAATTACAAACTATCATAAAGACTTGGCACTGAACTTGGAAATAATGCCCTTTAGACTAAAAGATGTGCTAGGAGCAAAAGGCCAAAATTAAGCTTTTCTTTTTTTTCGTCTAAGAAAGAGACTGATGCTAACAAGTTAAATGAAAAACTTATGGCTTCTTAGGTTAGATCTCAGTGTTTGTGTAGGATGTTAAAGACAAAAGCAATGAGTTGGAATGATAACAAAAACCTGGACCAGTGCCAGCTGAAAACAGGTTCATTGTCCAGCCAATATCCTCGGTAATTGACATGTTCAAAAAAGGTCATCAGGGATCAAGTACTAGGGTTCTGTTTTCAATTAATTTTTTCTCCATAAGGCATCCACAAAAAGTAGATTTTAAGTTGATTTTTGATGGGTTCTCATCTAGAAGTTTGGGTCAGACTGGTTTTGGTCCCAGAAAACACTGTTCCTTTCATCCAAATATTTTCTGTAGACTTTTCATGATTAATAGAGATGGTTAGAATTACTTCTGCAAAATATTGGTTAATTAGAATCACAGATTTATCACCATGAACGAATAGACAGACTAGCAAACTGAATCTGTAACTTATTGTAATTTTCATCATACCAGAACCCAACTACTCATGAAGGTTGAACAATTAAGGTTAAAATATAACATGCATACTGAATGAAAATAATTCATGGAAAAGAAGTAAAACATACTCAGATGTAAGGAAATTTTCAAACAAAGCTCTGATGAGGTCAAGACCCTGTCTAACTCTGCGTAAATTACGTGAATGGCTCCCCGGGGTTCTAACTGAGTCATTTGCAATATCATGATCAAGAATGTTCTTTAGAGTGCCATATGTCTTTGATGCTTCTACTAGATCTCGCACCTGAATGGATCAGAAACTGCATTAGATTCAGAGAAGAAATTTGGACTTAAACATACATTAGGAAGCAAAAATTTAAAAATAATGTAAATTTGCAGACATTTCATATAAATGTTGAAACATTGAAATAATGGCAATTTTTACTGTAACTCAACACCAAATTTTATAAAGAGCAACCTAGTGCACGAATCTCCTGCTACTGCAGGGTCTGGGAGGGGCAAATGTATGCAGCCTCACCCCCAGCTTTGCAGGAGAGGCTGTTTCCACATTTCGAACCTGTTACGAATATGTAGCAATAGTGCAACTTAACCGTCGTGCCACAGGCTCTCTCTTCCATAGATATCTTTTAACAAGTCAGGTAAATTCGATTTAATGAAAAGCCTAAGACTCTGAAAAGGAAATCTCATTGCTCAGAATCTACTCTCCTAAAGCTCTCTTAAACCTCAAATGTGGAAAGTACAAGACGTCAAAACCACTGAGGAAGAAGTAGCAGTATAATATGGGCATTAGGGCAGAAAATGGTGTGGGAGAGGTACAAGATCTGCTCCAACTTTCTTCTGCTTTCCTAGGGTTGCTCCCAAAACCAGGTCTGCTTTTGGAATTCAAGTTGGTGATAACAAGCTTTTGTGTCCCTCTTCTTCTCATTACCAGTTGGGATAGCAGAAGCAGATGAACACTCAGACTGTATCCAATATTGAAGATATTTCACAAATATGATTGCTTTTTTTGCACCTGCAGATTTACCTCAATCACTTTGCATTACATATATGTACAAGCACTGAATTGGAAAGTTTAAACATGATATAATAATAAGAATTCTGACCTTTGGAACATTCTTTTATCTTCTCATAAGTTCAAAGAAAGTCATATAGCAATTACATAGACTGCTTTGCAAGTATCTTTGGTTGGGAAGCAAATATTTAGCTTCTGTAGATACAGTTTGAGGCAGGAAAACAGATTGATGTGTCTCGAATTTGAAAGAGTTGATAAACATTCATGGTAGATAGGCTATCAGGAAATGTTACCAACTCATGAGGATCACTCCGGTTAGCCATTTTGTACCATTATCTTTTGGTTATTTAACACCAGTATTGTGCTGTACACAGCCATACAATGCTTAAACAGGTACCTGGTAGACTGTTCCAATTTTTGGGTGAAGTGGGGTTGTTGTCAACTATCGTCCTACTATGCGATGTAGATGCTATTTTTAGTATTGGACCATCTATAACATTTCGTATGTTCAACTGTTCGGGTTATGGTGGAATGGACTTATTTTCTGAATGGTGAAACAGAGATAAACAACAAACAAGAACACTGCCAAACCATGTCAAATCTCTCTATCTCTCCAAAACACACACTTTTCTTACGCATCGTTGTAAGTATACTTTCTATAGAAGTGCTGACAACCTATTATCCATTTTTAATGGGTGTCTTTACAACCTCTGGATATCAGTTGTGAAAGTCCCAACCCAAAGGAGAACAAATCCAACAGTTTATGGAGTAAACAGTGAAATGCTTTCGAGAGGATCGTCATCTCTAATCGATACAATGCAAAAGCTCATGGAAATTTTGGTGCTCGAAGATATCAACCATTTAATTTTATTTTTTTCTATCTAATCAACAACACTGAGATGCTATCTACCAATATAAGTAAATTTAGAAAAGAAGAAAGATTCACACAATTAACGAAACCAAATTAATCCGCAGAATCAAAAAGAAAAAAGAAAAAAGAAAGAACAAATTCAAAGCAAACAAGAGAGCAAAGTGGGAAGCAAACCTAACCTTGGCGACGTACTCCAACTCGGCGAATTTGAAAGCGATGCCAAGGCATCCAAAGAGAACAGAAACAAGAGAACAAGCATCAGAGAAAGGAACCAAGCGAAGGTCTTCGGAGCTTGTAGAGATGGTCTTAGCGAGCTCCTCAAACGCATCTGCTATGGCGGAAAGGGGCGTTCCGGGGTCTTCGAACGACTCCTCACCCATTACGCTATTGATGACGCTCATATTGATCTCCCTCCTCCATCAATCAATCACATAGACGACAAATCTCGATTCATATCTACTATGTATTATTCTTAGGGTGATTGATCTGGCGAAGACTCTATAAGAATTCGAATAAAGTTGAAATTGGGATTCCCTTATCTTGTACGACTTTTCTTTCTTTCAATTTCGTTTTCTTCTTGCTTTTCTTCTATGGGATTGGAAGTAGGAAGTGGTGATGAGGAACGAAAGGCCATGGATCACTTGGGTCGCTATAGTTGCGCTCCGCCGGAGCCAGGAGGAAAGCATGTCGGAGACAGAGGTGGGCTTCCACTTTTCAAGTTCCAACACCGCTGATTCCCCGGCGAATACAGTTGGGTTCCTTCAGCCGCCGGGTTAATGCGCACCACGACGAAAATACACGTGGTGGATGTAGAAATGGCCACGTTAGTTTAAGTCTGGTGAGGTTATTGGCCACCCCGAGTTTGACTCCAATTGGTTTGTTCGGTTGATTTTGATGTCGGTATTTGATATTTGGTATTTGACATTTGTTACGATCCCCTACCGAGAGAAAAACAGACATTTCTTATGATCCCATATCACCTTATGGTTGCGTGGAACTCCAAGATTCCCCCCATGGTGAAATCTTTCCTGTGGTAGACCTGCTTAGGTGCCATTGGGGTAATGTTAAATCTAAAACAACGATATGTTGTTGATTCGGAAATGTGTGTTGGATATATTCTTGAGGTTGAAATTGTTGAGCATGCGTTCTTATATTGTCCGTTAGCCTAGTAAGCGTGGTTCACCTCTGCAATCACTTTGAGGGTTGTTTGTGACTCAAATCTCCTACTTTCTGATTAGATTTTGAAGTGGAAAAGAATGCCAAAATCTTCAAAAAAGGACCAGAATATATTCTTTGTTGCCCATGCTATGACCTTGTGGGAAATTTGGAAGCTTCGGAATACAAGGTACTATAGGACCACTATCCTTCCTTTTCGACCCTAGGTGGACTCAGTTAATAGGAATGTTAATGAGGATCTGTCACTCATCGAGGGTCCATCCCCTAAGACCCCTCCTAAGACCCAGGAAGCTTTTGGTTCGGATACTCCATCTCCCCCTGAAGGGACATTTTTTATCTATTTTGATGCGGCAACTGATGCTCGACCAAGAGCTTTGGGTGTTGGTTGCATTATTCTTGATCCAATGAAGCAAGTGCGGCTGATTGCTTCGGATCACTTTGTTCTGATGTCGACTATGGTAGGTGAGGCATTGGCTGCTCGCTTGGCTCTCTCCTCGGCCATCTAGATCGGTATTTTGAAGGTTGTCTTATTCTCAGACTGTTAGGTTCTTATTAAGTGCCTCTCTCCCTCTCCCACCCCCTCATTCTAGTATATCTTCCATTGTTCAGGGCATCTTGCTTTTAAAAACATCTTTTTCTTTCTGCAATTTTGTATATGTTAGTAGAACTGGGAATGGGATGGGCCATTGTGTCTCAAAATGGGCGTTATCCTTTCCCCGACGAGGATTTTGGGAATTTTTCTTTCCAGAGGATATGTGGAATTTTGTAATGGCTTTTAAGTCTCATCCATTTGAATGAAATGATTATTGCATCAAAAAAAAAAATAAAAATAAATCACCTTATGGGGCTGATATGTGGACGAAGAAATGCGTGCTTCTATAGCATTAGATAGTGCTTTTTGTTCTGGTGTGGACCTCTCTTATCAAATGCAATAGGGCTCCATAAAGTTGATCATGATGAATGTTACGATTTTTTTGATTGGGAGATTCAATGCGTTTTGAAACCCTCCTCCCTGATCTACGATTGCCCTGCTCATGCATCACATCGGTTTTCTATGGAAATTGATGTGGGTTGATATGGTCATAGGTCCCCTCACCTTGTAAGCCGATTTATGGGGTTGAGTTGGGTGACCTAGCCGCAGAAGCGTAGTGGTATGTTACGATCTCAAATCAACTTATGGGGGTTGGCATGGTCTTGGTCCCCTCACCTTGTATGCCGGTTTAAAATGATAGAAATATTGTTTGGTATTCATTTTCATCCTAAATTCAAAACAGACCTTATTTGGAATGGATCATTTCCACATACTTCTAAAATCGTGAATTCGAGTAAAAGAGCGTTTGATGTTGTGGATCTTGTGTAGATGAGGTGAAAATCTCCACCCTTCCAAGATGTAGACTCTCTACCTACCTCAATATGTGAAACTCTTTGCACCGGGCCCTGCAATGGGATCACTTGGCAATCGTCCATGACATAGAGTATACGTGCCAGGATCAATTTTGTCGCTAGAGTCACCAGTTATTATGGGGGTTTGTTACATTAGGGGCTTAGGAGACATAGTGATGAGTTTTTTAGGATTAGAGAAAAAGAGATACATAGGATTGAAAGAAATACAAGTTAATCAATTAATGGAGCTTGAACTCTTTGTGATGCTTTAGTAGTCTTTAGATCTTAAACTATTAATGGATTTGGTACTTGATGAAGCTTTCCAATTGTGTTCCTCAAGCTTCCATTCAACTTTTCTCATTCTCATAAGATTGTTTGTATTTGATCAATTGAAATCTTCTTTGATGCATGATAGTTCCATAGTTCACTCTGGATTATATAGATTCTTTTACATTCACATATATGTTAGCAACCGTGTGGACCATCATCTCAATGCGAGTTCCATTACTAAAATCTAACGCAGAATAGTTGGACACCCATATATCAATAGGAAGAACTCGTCATCCCATCATCTCATTAAATAACCTTCTTGCATCTTTTCACTTACTTTCATAGCTCAGTCCATGTATCAAGAGTCGTACTTGAAAACATTAGGCTTCTTACCATTTTGAAGTATTAATTCAACCTTTGGAAGCATCATGGGGAAATTCCCTTGGTCTTAGCCTCTTGTTGCATGTTGATGAGAAATTCCCATGCATTAAGTTGAATCATTAATTTTAACAGAAAAAGAAACACTACAAGGCAAAGAGAAGAACAAGGAAGACCATTTCTTGTCAAACCCTAGCCAACTAAAAGCTCTTTTTGTTGTTGTTTGGTTTTGGGCCAATAACTCCAACCTATATGGGCCTCTTGTTTCTCTTTGCTGCCATTTTTGGTTGTTGGCCGAGGAGCAGTTTGGTGTGGGCTTGATCACAGTAATGTTTTGTACAGCTCCAGTGGATTAACTGCTTTGAGAGGGCTGTAAAATCTTTATTAATTAATACTCACAATGAAATATTGTCTTTGGTCTAAGAAAAGGGAAAAGAAAAAACAAAGGATTTATGTGTGGGCACATTGATACTCTAGCATGTACTGGCACCATGATTTTCAACATGATCATTGATCAAGTGGTTCAGTTGGGGACAAAATTTTGTTGCAAGCCACTACCTACAATTGCATGCATGGAAATGAAATCTTGTAAGAATATTTTAAAAAATACTAAAATCTAATGAGATATTTGTGAACCCATGGAGAAAGGAATTATTTTATTTTTGCACATGCGATTATCGGGAACCAGACTTGGGATAGATTATTACTTGACTTTCATGCAATATAAATTTTGTTACCACCCGGGTTGCAGAAACTTTCCTTCTATTCCTTGCAGTAGAATAAATATAATTTTAAAGGGTATTTTAGAAAATATTAAAACATAGGAGAGTATTTTTAAACTCAAAAGAAAAGTGAATTATTCCACTTCTTTACTTACAAGCCCAAGTATCTGCAAAAAAATTTCCAACACAAATCCCCATACAATCCTATCTCGACGTGGAGACAGCCACCACATGTGTTCCACAATGTGGGTCCTTTGCATCAGACATGGGTCCCACTCTCCATGGATTGTGGATCTCCACACGGGGATGGTATCCAGATTCTTGAGCAAGATGGGTCTCCTTGTATCCCAATCATGCTGAGAGCAGATCAAATCCACGTACAAGAACCATTCTCGTATGAGATTGATCCACACAGATAGAATCTATTCAACAACCAAGATCTGTGGTGGATTTCATCAGTGTGGATCAACCCGTAATAAAACCTGATCCACACTCATCATGCTGTGGCATTTGCATTGTACATTTTAGACTTTTGAGTAGAAAACAGGATGCTCTATATAAATATAAATATAAATATATATATATATATATATATATGCCAGTCAAGTATTTGACTGATCAAAGATAAGAAGGATTGAAATTATATTTCATAGCCATCCACTACATATACACAGGCCTTGATCAGAATAATGATAACGCTTGCTGGACACATTCCAACTTCTGGTTGATCATAGCTATATATATTATTCTCTCTATTACATATCCTTACAAATAAGTTCTGACCTACAGTGTTATGCCTAGCTAGAAATGGTGGAGAGATGATTCATGATGGAAGCTTTAACGTGGATGAGAACCACAATTATACTGCTGGCCATTCTTCATCTGCAAACTTAAACCTTACCGGAAAGTTCAATTCCGGCATCGTTGGTATCAACCTCTTTTTGGTGAGTTTCGATAGGCTTCCATCTATAGAACTTAGCACAGAGAATGTAATATATGAGATTCAAAAGCTGCAACAATGTGATCAACCAGTACAAGTATTCCAACTTCCCCTTGTTTATATTGTTTGGAAGCCAACGCCCTGATGAGAACACTTGCACCAGCGTCACAAGAATTGTACTACCATAATTTCCCAATGAAATCGCCATCCAAAACAGTGCCGTCGCCGTGCTCCTCATGCTTTCCGGTGCCTGATCATATAAGAATTCAAGATGTCCAATGGACATAAAGGCTTCAGCCATACCATGAAGAGCATACTGAGGAATTAACCAACAGAACGAAATAGGGATTATTTCTTGTGGCTTTTCTGTAAGGCCATTGATAGAAGCTACTTGTTTGCGTTTGATCTCAACGAAGCCAGCAACAAGGGTGGCGAAAACAGAGATTGCGAAGCCAATGCCCATCCGGTGGAGGAAGGAGATGCCTCTATCGAGACCGGTATAGCGTCTAGCCAACGGGACGATGATGCGGTCGTAAAGGGAAAGAGTTGTGAGCATGGAAACCATGGTGAATACAGTCATGGAGCCTGGAGGGATTTGGAAAGAAGGAGAGAGGTGACGATTCATTGTACGAGCTTGTTGGAGAGAGAAGGTGTTTTGTTGTGCAAAGGCCGTTATGAGAATGATACCAGAAGCCCATATTGGGCCCATTCTAATCATGGATTTTAGCTCTTCAACTCTGTGGACTGTACATAACCTCCATAAATTGGGCTCCTTTCCATATCCAACTTTGTCCTTCTCTGTCATGATTGCTGCCTTGTCGAAAAATCTGAATTGAGAAAATTTTAAACTTGAGAAATTGAGAAAAAAAAATTCATAATTTCAAAGATAAGTTTTATTATTTGTGAAAAAAAGAAAAAGAAAAAAAGAGAGAGACTCTAATTCAGATGTTAATTGTGTGCACCACACCAAAGCTATAGTTCTCTCTTCCTCCCTGGGACTTGTTATGACTGTCTAGTACTCCCATGGCCCCACAATTTGATGTCTTCAAACGTCTTTAATGGAAATGATGAGGGCGGAGGGGTAAAAATATAAAAGATGTATGCAAGTGAGGGACTGTCATAGAAAGGCAATATTTAGAGCACTTCAATAATACACATCTTATTGATCAAAATAATCCTCTACGTGTAAAATGCACTATTGGAGAAAATTATGTTCTAATTAATTGGCTACATTCAAATAAATTATAACAAAATTTAGTACTGAGTTATGTGGGGGAGGTTTTTACCTATTAGCTCAAACTGACCCAGTCAAAAGATATAATAGGTCCAGTATATACAGAAAGTGACACATGGTGGCACAACCCAATTCCTTTCCGTTGGTAAAGATCAACAACTTACAATTATGAGACCGGGAGTTCTACTCTCTTTGAGGACCTAAACCAATCCACCTCCCTCCCCACCACATCCCTCCCACAAAAAAAAAAAAATAAATAAATAAATAAATCTAGTTCCTGTTCAACCCTTGAATTTAATGAAGGAATTTTACTTTTGTGATTGAAATTTTTGGGTCTACCATCACATTCTTACCCTTTATTGCTACGAAGTTGAAACTACACTCCATGGTCTTAATATGAATAAGTATGAGAAAGAAAGTGAAAAAGAATCAGAATAGAGGTTTTTTTTTTTTTTGGAGAATCATAATTATTCTCTCATGTCTTTTGTAGGAAGTCAAAAATGTCGACAGCAGCAACGAAAATCGGTGAATTATCACAATCACAATAGAGTTGTGGGTCACATGAAAGATTAGGTCCAAAAATATATATAAGTACAACAACACCACCACCACCCTGTCCCACTCCCAAGTCCAACAAAAATATATATATATTTTTATAAATACATATATAGAGCCTTTTCCCTCATACTTAGGTCGGTCTAAAATTTGGCCAATCATAATAGGCTTCAGTGCTGAGTAGGTTGAAGCTGATGGATCAGTGACAGCTTTCACCAAGTGTCTTTTTTTTTTTT
>NW_024868130.1:133295-137868 GCF_013358625.1 Macadamia integrifolia
AAAAAAAAAAAAAAAAAAACAATACCATAATTTAAGGAAAGGGGCAAGATTTCTCAGTTGATGGCAACTCAGCAAAAGACCAAAGTCCAAAAATTGACACCAAGACCACCTTTGTTGTTTGGGATATTGACAAGTACCACTAAATGCTAATTTAACAAGCGGCTAGGGTCATATGCTCTTGCCTGATCATTCACGGCCTAAAAATAACATGGTTTGTACACGTTATTGCCATTACACATGGCTATCACTGTATTGTTTTTAATACTACTGCCCATGATGGGCCACGGCCCAAAAAAAGCAAACCCATCCTCCCACGCCAACTTAGAATTTTTATCACATGGTCTTGGATTGGTATTGTTTTGTCTAAATAAAATAAATAAATAAATCTAAAAGAATTACAGAACAATCAATGGTCATCAGACCACCCTCTACAGACTGTTGGATCATCCAAGAGGACATCTCCGAGGGAATTGATCTAAACATATTTATTCCTGAAAAAAGATTAGGTTAAAAGTTTTTGTACGGCAGTGTACATTTGCATAGTCGTGCCCCTCTCTCACAAAGGTGGGGTTGAAAATGACCATGACCCTCCTATTCGACGCATTATAATTCTTTCTCACCTTATGGGGCCATGCATGAAAATCTTTTTCGATACATAAAACAAAAAAATAATAATGTTTTAACTTGGGATTATAAAAACTTCTAGAAATTAATATAGTTTGTAATTTGAATATGCAATAATTAAAACCTAAGAGGACATTTGGTGTCTTTATAATTGGTGCGTGATATGTTTTTAGTTTGGATGTAAATTTTGTTGGGGTGGTTATTTTGATTAATTTTTTCTTAAAATGGACTTCTTATGATTTTTTTTTTCTGGGTGGGGAAGGGGCAATCTTTCAGTTAAATAGCATGAAATTATTATTCATGTTTCTTCGTTTGGATATGATAGTGTATTGAGTTATGTTGGAGTACTAACCAACAAAGTTATTTTAGATAATATCATATTCAATATTATATGATAAACTATTTTTTTTTTATGAAAAACTCTCATAAACCAAATTCTAATTAATGATCATTGTAGATGGCATACTAACAAATTAGTGGTATTTTTCATTTTTTAATGATAAATTTAATATCTTAAGTTGATGAGATATGATCTAAAAGGGGTTAGAATCGAAATTGAAGGAAAAACATAATTTTAAAGGGATCTTCTTAATCACACACCTACAGGTGTATTTAGAACCTGACACATTTTTTCAGATTTTTCTAAAATTTTATAAAACTATGGATATAAAAGAGTTTATAAAATAATTTGAAAATAACATATCAATATCATTATTTTGAGCATTTTTTAAGTACATATGTGAGATGATACTTATATGATCATAATGTACTACAAAGGAATTTTAGATTATGACTCAAAATACTATACTACCTCTACTTATGTACACATGCAAAGAAGGGTGAATTTCTTATGATGTCATTCCCAATGTAACTGACAATGGTTACATAGAGCAGCAATCTTATTTAAAAAAACATGCCATTCTCTAAAGAACAATTCAATTATGCACAAAATAATTGCTCTGCTCATGTAGACAAAAAACTACCCAAGATATGCTCTAAAAAGGCATAACGCAAGCTAATAAGATAAGAGGGTATGGCAAGGACCAACACCTCACAATTATATGGGGTCATGAGTTGAATTCTTCTCGAGGTCTTACCTACCAAAAAAAATATAAAAAAATCTCTTTTCGCCCAAACAATAATCTCTTGCCTTTAATTTAATGACTAAATTTGCTGTCTCAACTCTAAATATTATGAGTACGGTACAAAAGAATCATTTCCTAATCTATTTGTGCAACCACTACCGTAGACCACATCTCTAATCATCATTTACTGTCATGGAAATCATCAATTTACCATCAACTATCCAAAAAAATATTACAGAGTTAGAAACAATTATTATATAATTCAAGCAATAAAGGATGTATTCAGTGCACGAAGTTGGCGCCAACGTAGAGTCTAGGGAGGGTCGTAATCTAAACAATATATGTGAGATTAAATTAAAGAGGAGCAATGGTGGATATATACCTGTATTGCTTAGAGTGAAGAAGCTTCCCAGTTAAGGAGATTGAAGCATCGAGCTCATCATTCTCATACAACAAATTAGGATCTGGAACCATAGGAAGCTTTCTTTTCCTATAGGCAGCTACCATGACTTGTATCAAACGAGTGAAGGGACTACCAGAGGGATCCAAGTGGCGGTAGAGTGGATAGGCTACAATGAATGTGATGATGGAAAAGAACATAGCAATGGATGGAATTCCAAGTCCCCAACCCCAACCAATGGTTTCTTGGGTGTAGACAATCAATGTCACAGCTAAAAGCATCGAAAAGCCCATGCAGAAGTAGTACCAATTGAAGAAGTTCCATGTGGTAGTCTTTTGTTTTGGATCGGTTTCATCAAATTGGTCGGCACCGAATGCTACCACACACGGACGAATTCCACCTGACCCTATTGCTGCCAGTAGCAGAGACACATAGAGGATGGCTAGCTGCCCTGAATCTGCCTCTTGGCACACTTCATTGCCATGGCATGGTGGTGGCCTTAGCTTAGGTAGCACTGCTGATACTGTCAAGCATGTCATTCCCTGATGATAACACATCACAGTAGACATTTAGAGAGAGAGAGAGAGAGAGAGAGAGAGAGAGAGAGAGAGAGAGAGAGAGAGAGATGATGAGGTCTTAACTATTTGATATATTATGGAAGCGACTGTGATGGTCCAAAACCGGCCAGCGAAAGCGTCGGCGATAAAGGCACCAAGCAAAGGTATTAAGCTTGCGGTGCCACTAAAGTTTGTGAGAGTGTTGGCTGCTTTGGTTAGTGGCAAGTGAAGCTGTCGTGTCAAGTAGCTAAGCATATTAGTACCAAAACCAACCACGGCCAACTTCTCACAGAACTCATTTGCTGCATCAAATAAACAAAGCCACAACCATGAAATTAGTAGAAATAAAAGAGGAAGAAGTTGATATTGGAAGTGGGTATAAGCAAAGCTCACCAAAGATGAAGGGCATTGTTCTCATCCCTCCTTTCTTGTAACCTCCATGGCTTTCTTTCTTCTCCATTTCTCTCTCTTCTTTCTTCTGAGTCATTTGATGCTTAAGATGTATCCAAAGTTTGCCTCCCAACCTCAGTATTTAAAGGCTGAATAGTGAAGGATGTAGGCAGTGGGTAATGCCAGAAATGATCAGTTCAGTGTCCACACAATGAGAATTTATGGATTACATTTCGGCTCCTTTTTTTTTTTCTGATAAATGCAAAAAGTTTTTAAGAGCAAAACATTACGTAACCTATTTCTGGGCTTTAGATTATTGAGCTACCCATGGTGGAATGGAACTCAGTAAAACCATTGAAATAAAAAATTTTGGATTTTCTTTCATAAATGTTGAATATTAGGTTTGGTACGTGTGGGTACTGTGACCCAAGATGATATCTATACTACGTAAGCAACGTGGAAGTATTATGTGTTGATGTACGATATTTTGTATTTCATAGTAGTTTAACCCAAAGAGTACTAATGCAGGCCCCTCAACAAGGAGTACTAGTACAGGCCCCTCAAATTTTTTATTTTAGGACAATTTTGTACTTTCCGATAATCGGGTTTTTTGCTATATATTTTTAGTGAGGTTTACTTTCTCTATAAGCAATTTTGAGAAGTGTGAGACGAGCATTGTAACCCTATTCTCCATTAATTACCAAGACTGTGATTTTCCCTTGATTCAATAAAGACATCGAGTTTCTTGTGACTCAAAAAGACATGGCCTAGTATGGTCATTTTCTTTATACTAGAAATATTCTTTATGACTCTTAAGCAGATTTGATGACTTGCCTAAATCATAACTTGATTTTCCAACAATGATTTGAAGAGTTTAAGTTGATTAAGTATTACATTAAGCAGAATATCACATATATTTGATTTTAGTTTCTTAACTGGGTTAGATACTATATCACTTAATCAGATGAGATCAAATTACATTTGGTATATTTACATTGTATGACTATTTTTTTTCGGGAGTTTCTTATTGGTATCTCTTAAGATGTTAAATAATTTATAGCCTTATTAAAAAAAAAATTTAAGGAAAAAGTTGAGTATCCTACCGGTATACCTAAATCTGTATCAATCTTCTCTTCCTCCACTTTGAAAAATTCTCCTAGTCCAAATCCCAATGTCCATGTCAGCTTGGATTCTAGAATCTCAACCAAGAACCTGATAATTACTTATAGGAAATGGAGAGGCAGGCAGGCAGGATGTATCAAAATGTTAAAAATCATATTGGAATGGAATAGGAATCTTTTGGGTAACAATGAGAGGGTGAAGACGGGCACTTGAAAGGGAAATTCTTGTATTCCTATCCTTGGGTTGCTGTCAGAATGGGCTAGCCTGGTCCAATCAATAATTAGAATGGCCATTCTAATTACTAGATATGGCCCAAACCATAGCCTATGTCATTTGGACCTACTAGACTAACCCTTTTCTTGCATCTAAATGGGGAAAACACCTTTTTTTTTTTT
>NW_024868130.1:137892-166573 GCF_013358625.1 Macadamia integrifolia
GGGGTGTTGGTGGTGCGGTGAGGGGATGAGAAGGAAAAATAAAAATCTCGAAATAAAACAGAGGTTAGCCTGAGTTGTTTGACTAAATAATGTCCTATTATAGCTAATCTAGTAGCAACAAAAATATAATCATCCTTAAAGCACAAGTTACTTTAATACATGCCATGAAAATTTATAGGGTTAAAATAGCCCATCACAAATAAAATTATAATGATCCTCAATTGGTAAAGAGAATTTGTTAAAAGAGACAGAAGTAGAAAGCGGACAAAGGAAACGTAAGAGATTGCTGAACAAAAGCAACCCCCCAGTGATAGATGAACTGGACAATAGGAAAAGGGGGAGGATGAGATTTTTGAAACACTCACTTCTTGTTGTTTGCTTTTTCTTTGTTTATGTGGTCTAAGGAAAAACACATATTAGAGTCTTCAAATTTGATGTGTTTTGAGGATCTCAAATGTATCTCATCACATGCTCATAGATATGATTCTAATATCATTCATTGTATGGTGAGAAAATTTTAGATTAGTTGCTAAAATGATGTTTAATTAGTTGAATTTGACCAACTTAGATTTTGATTTTTATCTTAAGTCTTTGTTATTATGGGGTATTGGCTTAGAGGTTTAGTTCTATCTTTTGTATATTTACATACCATACTTTGATCCATGAGCTCTAAAAATTTTCCTCAACAACTTCACTTCCAAGTTCACCCGTTGATGTCCCTGATAGACAACATACAGTGGTCACCTTACCACTGTTCGTAGCCTGGTAGCAGTTCCTACTATCAACCATTTGCCAGTATTCCAAATGGATGTTAGGAATTCCCTCCTTGATGGAGATCTTAAAGAGTAAATATACATACAGCTAGCTACCACTGGGCTATGATCATCCTCCTCACCATATATGTTGCTTATGTCGAGCATTTTATAGTCTCAAACAAGCTCCTTGTGCTTGGTTTGTGATGTTCATAACACTATTCATTAGTTCTCCTTTACACCAAGTGCATAAGATAATGCACTTTTTATTCGAAAATATGCAAAGTCGCCATTCCTCTTCTACTCTATGTGGATGATATGATTATTACTGGCGATATTTTTGTTAGCATCTCTGAAGTAAACGGTTCTACCACTGACAATTCGAAATGAAGGATATTGGATCTCATAGCTATTTCTTGAGTCTGAACGTTTCTCTGGATCTGATGGATACTATCTCTCTCCAGTCAAGTATGCCTTTGATCTCCTACCGAGTGCCGGGTAGACTGACAACAAGATTGCTCCTACTCCTCTTGAGACAAATGTCGGATTGACTCCTATTGATGCAACTCCACTTCAGGACGCAACTCACTATGGCAGTTTGTGGGGAGTCTTGTCCATCATACAATTACACGTCCTAATATTGCTTATGCTAACGTGTTGCATTTTGCAGGATGTCAAAAGCACATTCTTTCATGGTCTACATTTTTCTACTCACTCATCTCTAGAGTTATATGCTTATTCTAATGCTGATTATGTTGGAGACCCTACTAATCGATGATCACTACGGGTTACTGCTTCTTATTGGGGGATTCCTCCATCTCTTGGCATAGTAAGAAGCAAACTTTTACATCTTGCTCCAGTACGGAGGAAGAGTATGATGCCATTGCAAATACAAGCTTTGAACTTCTTTCGTTACATTGGCTACTCGAAGATGAGGGAGTGACACATTTCGGTGCTACTTTTTTTCACTATGAAAATAAAATTGCTCTTCAGATTACTTATAATGATGTTTTTCATGAACACACCAAACATATAGAGAATGATTATCACCTTGTAGGTCAACATCTTGTTCATGGCACTTCATCTTATCCCAGTTATAGCACCTTTTCTATACTCTCTAGATTAAATAAAATGGCATATCATGTAAAAATGATGAAAAGAAGAGTCCGCTGTTGGTAGTTTGTACTCTGTAAAAGATTTTTTTGATCCCTTCCCTCTCTCGATTTGCATCCATGATTCCAAATGTCTAGCTGTTATTCGAAGTCCAAGACTTGAATGCCCTTCATTTCTTTCGATCTACCCGCACTACCCCCTTCCTTCTTGATTTCTCGTTCTGCAACAGCCTAGCTTACTAGTCTGATTTGCGGTATTTCGTACACCACCAACTTCATCTTCATTGAATACCCACTCAAAGAAGAGAGAGAGAGAGAGAGAGGCATTTTACCTATCTTGTCTTACCGTTAAACTTTCGTCGGCAGAGAGTTGTTGCTGAAGGAGAAGAAGTATGAAGGCTGAGTTTAGAGCATGGTTTGAGGAATCGGATCAGATTGATCGGAATTGATCGGATTGGATTGATATCAGCTTGACGGGTCCTAATTCTTAGCTGATACGGTATCAATAGATCGATATGAATAAGAGATAAAATGGTAAAAAAACAAAGTGACTTTAAACGTATAATCAAGGGTGTTTTTTGTTCGATTTATCGAGTTTATATATATATATATATATATAGAATCCCAATACCGAATTCTCAAACCATGGTTTAGAGTCTCGAATCTTGGTAAAAAAAAAAAATTACCAAGACTGTGATTTTCCCTTGATTCAATAAAGACATCGAGTTTCTTGCGACTCGGAAAGACATGGCCTAGTATGGTCATTTTCTTTATACTGAAAGATTCTTTATGACTCTTAAGCTGATTTGATGACTTGCCTAAATCTTAACTTGATTTTCCAACAATGATTTGAAGAGTTTAAGTTGATTAAGTATTTTATTAAGCAGAATATCACATATATTTGATTTTAGTACCTTAATTGGGTTAAATACTATATCACTTAATCCGATGAGATCAAATTACATTTGGTATATTTACATTGTATGACTTTTTTTTTTCGGGAGTTTCTTATTGGTATCTCTTAAGATGTTAAATAATTTATAACCTTATTAAAAAAAAATTTAAGGAAAATGTTGAGTATCCTACCGGTATACCTAAATCTGTATCAATCTTCTCTTCCTCCACTTTGAAAAGTTCTCCTATCCCAACCCTCTCATTAGTTGAGCCACTGGCTTAAGTATTAAAATCCTCCCTAACAAAATGAAAAAACACTTTGAAATTAGTTAGATTGCCTTATTTACCCTTAATTTGAAGAACTTTTGAAAATAACGTATCAAATTCTAGAATTCTTTTTGACCGTCCTTCATAGATTTTGTTATTATTTTATGATGAGTTCTTAGTGTTAGGTTTTGATGGCAACCAGCGAAGAAGACATTGGTCCTTCTATCTTCTTATTCAGTATGATTTGCTTTGATAAAGAAGGGGGAGTGGAAAAGTTCTAGGGAAAGTCCTAAAAATAGAATAGTGGAATCAAAAGCTTACTGCATCAGTACAAAACCAAAGCAATTTGGTTCACAACCCTCCTAGAACGTGAAACCGTGAAAAGCCACTTTAAGTGGTACTGACGTTATAGATGACGTAAATCATAAAAAGTCTTTCAAAGCATGCACCGGCCGACCTAATCCTCCGTATCTCTCCTCCTATTTAATTACGTGTGTTCCTTCAAGAAGCTACCGTTCTATAAAGGTCCTACCGACGTGTACTCCTACCCAGGTCATTTAAAGTTGACTTAAGTCAAACTATGATTGCAATTTAGACCCTCTAGAACTCCAAAACTGCTCAACCAATGGTTCTTTTCTGACACGTGGGGAGTATCGTATGGACCACAAAGTAACGTGGATGTCATCAGAAGGGAGAGAGGGGACCAAGAACGATCGATGTAACAGTGGCCATACACTGACATTGGTGGTGGTGGAGGTGGTGAAAGCCTGACAGTGTTGAGGCACTTTTTGTGGTCTGAGAATGTTTGAAGATGCAGATCCTTATCTCCTTAACCGATACTAATACCGTTGGATTGAGATCAGATGGGTATGGAGGTTACAGCACAGCCCATGAAAGTTAAATGGGGTGGTACCCTTTGTTTGCCCATTTTGATGGTCAGTGTAAGAGAGTCACATGTAGACATACATGCCCACCGAGAAAGAAGATGGAAGAAAAGGAAGGGGGACGTTTGATCTTATGTTGGATTTGAAGGAGATATAGATTTTAGAATCAAGCTGATAGTGGAAGAAGTGGACTGTGGAGAGTTAGTGGTGATGGTCAAGTGAAAAGAGGAATTCAATGATGCAACACTGGTATGATTTTAATAGATAGATGCTTTTGGCTTGCCACAAAAAAGTTTTTCTATATTAATAAAGACAAAACGTGATTGATATATTTGTGACTTTACCCCATTGCCATGTTTCAGCAAATGTCAACTCAATTATTAATTCCTCATCTCTCTCTCTCTCTCTCTCTCTCTCTTAAATTCGTGTCCCTATTAATTCATTCCTCTCTCAATTTCTGATTTTTTTGGAGATTCATCTTATATATCAAGCATCTAATCATGAATTTGAACTCATCATGATCGGATCAACAAAGTTAACATGAATATCGATTGATTGGCTAGAATCTTAACTATCATAACATAATGATACGACCAAATTAATTACCCAGTAAGGTAAGAACACATGGTATCCAAGGAAAGGATATGTGCCGCCTACCTGGTAGAGGTTGCGAGGATTCTAACCACGTAAACCTCGTGAAGAGAAGATACCCGAAGGCAAAATATTCCCCACGAAGGAGATAGGACGTATCTAAGCAGGACTCAGAAAGGGAAAGAGGCGAACCCGAGGGGGACTCCCAAAAAGAAACCCTAAACCCTAAGCACTATAAGAGAGAGCGCGAAAGGAGGGGAGAGGTAAGTGAATAGACCCACACCATTACTCCTGTGAAAAACTGTTCTGTCGGTCTCTAACTTGGGCGTCGGAGGACTAATCCCGGAGATACCTCCGGGCCTCTACCTTCTGTGCTTGTGCAGGATCAGCTCATACGGATTTTTGGCAGCAACAGATTGGCGCCGTCTGTGGGAACGACAGTAATGGTAGGAAAAACCTACAATCGTAAGAAAACAAGGGAAGCTCTGAGTATAAACATGGATGAGGAGGAACCTTCAAGAGGGCTCCCTCCCTCGATGGAAATCGACGAAGAACGGGGAAACGATGACAGGGAAGGTTCCGCGAGGGACCAACGTTCGGTCGAATATTTGGTGCGCGGAGATAGTTATCCTCCACCCCCTCCTAGGGCGCAGGAATATGTGACACGAGAGCAGTTCGAAGCCCTTCAGGAGAAGTATGACCGAATGGCCGAGGCAATGAAGGAGGTCTCCAAAGCCGTCTCTTAGAAGACCGACGGAGCACCTCAAGGTCCCCATATCCGGCCAGATCGAGCTCAACACGAGGACCAGAGTAGTATAGGATCGATAAGGTCCAGTCGAAATCCTCGAAATCGAGCAAGGAGGGAAAGCCCTGTACCCAAAGAAAGGACGTTATGCGCCGCCGGGCCAGATATGGGGAACTATGCTAAGGAGACGGACAGAGACATGAGGACTCGGGGTTGAAGCAGATGATCCTGGACCTGAAAGACGGGATCCTGAAGGTAGCAGAAAACAAGACAGGAACTCGCGAGCCAGACCTCACTAATGACACGGCTCTAGCTGATGAGGTCATGAGGGATCCGCTCCCGGTCAGTTTTCATCTGCCCAAATACGACACCTACGACAGGTCTGGGGATCCTGTCAATCATCTGGAAGGTTTCAAGCTTGCTATGCAGTTCCATTGAGTCTCAGAAAACATCATGTGTCGCGCCTTGCCTTTGACGTTTAGAGGAGCGGTAAGGTTATGGTACAACCGCTTGCCCAAGAAATTGATCCACAACTTCAACAATTTGAGTTACTTCTTCGTAAAGGGATTCTCCAGTAGCCAACTCCTTCAAAAGACCACGTTGAACCTGACCAATGTCAAACAACTTGAAGGAGAGTCACTGCAAAACTACATGAAGCGCTTCCAATAGAAGAAGACCACGATCAGAGGTCTGGACCCAAAAGAAGAGTTCACAGCCCTACTAGGAGGCATCAAAGATAAAGAGCTAAAAAGGTCTTTGGCGAAGCATACACCAAGGGACCTAGCCGAGTTGAGGGCTCGGTGTGATAAGTACATCCATATGGAAGAAACCCTTCAAGTCAATGAAGAAGCCGCAAAGAAGAATGGGAGGAAAAGGATCTCAAGAGGTGACGACAAGCCTTCCGAAGAGGGCAAAAGGCGAAAGTCCGAACATGGTCGGGCACTGAGTACGCCGAAGAAGTTTGAGAAATACGCACCCTTGAATCAGAAACGAACGGATGTGCTAATGCTGATAAAGGACTCCCCAGATGCCAGAGCCATGAAGTGGCCAGGGAAGATGGGACGATACCCTAAGAGACGCAATATGGACAAATATTTCCATTTTCATAGGGACCACAGCCACGACACCGAAGATTGTTGGCACTTGAAGGGGGAAATAGAAGGAATGATTCGAAGAGGATATCTAGGCTGATTCGTAGACCGCAAAAAGCAGGATGCCCAAGATGGTAATGACCGCAGGAACAACTGCCGTAGAGACGACAGAGGCCGCCATGAAAGAAGGGGGCCAGCCCGCAGGGGCAATCAGGAACGACAAAGGGACCGGACACCCGTGGAAGCTGACCATCACCTCTGGGACGATCATAAAAGCCCGACTAGGGTTATAGTGATAATATGTGGAGGCCTAGCCACTAGGGAAAGTTCAATCTCAGCCAGGAAAACAAAAGCCTATGCGAGAAGCGTGCATGTGACTGAATGGTCGAACAAGAAGACGAGAACAGGGACGGTTATTTCTTTCTCGGATGATGACCTGGAAGGACTGCACACGCCACACGACGACACTCTGGTAATCACGATGACCATAGCCGATTGCAGAGTAAAAAGGATCTTGGTGGATAACGACAGTTCAGCTGATATCTTGTTCCTTGAGGCTTTTCAAAAGATGGGCCTGGACGAGGGAAGGCTGAAGAAGGTTGAACACCCATTGCAAGGATTCTCTGGCACCCCGGTCAAAGTGGAGGGATCGATTAAGTTTCCAGTAAGAGCCGGCACCGAAGATCACCAAGTAACAGTCATGATCAACTTCCTGGTGGTAGGCATTACTTCAGCGTACAACGCCATACTAGGGAGAGTTGGTTTAAACCTACTAAAGGTTGTCGTCTCCATACCACACCTCAAGATGAAGTTTCCAACTAAGAACGATATCGGTGAGTGTCGAGGCTATCAGGAGGCATCCTGGAGGTGCTACGCCACCACCTTATGGGGAAAAGAGAAGGCGGGTGAGATGCTCCCGATAGAAGATCTACGTGACGACACCAGTTATCAAAGGGGGGAATCGACTGAGGAGCTAGTACAAGTTGAAGCCGAAGAGGAGGATAACACTTGCCAATTTCAAGTGAGGGCTACAATACTGAGGCAACAACGAGAAAAAATCATCTCATTCCTCCGAGATAATTCTGACGTCTTCGCCTGGTCAGCCTTAGACATGCCTGGAATAGACGAGAAGTAATAGAGCATCATCTAAGTGTTAACTCGACCAAGAAGCCGGTACAGCAGAAGAAGAGGACCTTCGCCCCCGAAAGGCAGTAGAAGATAGATGAAGAGGTAGAGAAGTTGCTGAAGGCCCAATTCATCTGTGAAATCCAATACCAGGAGTGGATATCCAACGTGGTGATAGTCCCGAAGAAAAATGGAAAGTGGAGGATCTGCATTTACTTCATAGATCTGAACAAGGCCTGCCCAAAGGACGGCTACCCCCTGTCGAAGATAGACCTCATCATCGATGCCACAACAGGACACGAGGCACTGAGCTTCATGGATGCATACTTGGGGTACAATCATATCAAGATGTTTGAGGCTGATGTCCCGAAGACATCCTTCGTGACCGAGGGGGGATTGTACTGCTATGAAGTCATGCCCTTCGGCTAAAAAACACAGGGACCACCTATCAAAGGTTGGTGAAAAAGATCTTCAAGGGGATGATCGGCAAAACCATGGAGGTATACGTGGATAACATGCTTGTGAAAAGCCTAAAGGCAGAACACCATATTCGAGACTTAGAAAAGGCGTTCCAGGTGCTGAGGCAGTATGGCATGAAGCTGAACCTGATAAAGGCAGTATGGCATGAAGTTGAACCCGATAAAGTGCGCATTCGGAGTAGCATCAGGAAAGTTCCTCGACTTTATTATCTCAGAGAGGGGAATTGAAGCCAATCTGATGAAAATACAAGCCATTCAAGATATGAGGTCACAACAGAATGTGAAGCAAGTTCAGGAGCTAACAGGTAGAGTCACCTCCCTAGGATGGTTCATGTCTCGATCAACTGATAAGTGCCTCCCCTTCTTCAAAGCCTTGAAGGGATCCAAAAAGTTTGAATGGATAGAGGAATGTGAAAATTCCTTTGAACAACTAAAGGAGTACTTGGACGTAACCCCACTACTGACGAAGCCAGACGTCGGGGATACCTTGCAGTTGTACCTTACTGTATCAACAGTGGCGATAAGCGCAGTATTGACAAAGGAAGAAGGAAGACAATAACGGCCAATATATTACATTAGCCAAACCCTGTTGAATGCCGAAACAAGATACAGAAAGGTGGAGAAAGTGGCGTACGCCCTGGTAACAGTGGTAAGAAAGCTATGGCCCTATTGTCAATCACACACAGTATGCGTGCTCACGGACCAGCCCCTGAAGAAGATACTGCAAAGACCGAATATGTCCGATCGCCTGGTAAACTGGGCTATAGAGTTAGGAGAATTCGACATCCAGTACAAACCGAGAACCGTAATAAAAGCACAGGCCCTAGCAGACTTTATAGCCGAGACAATGCTCCCCGATGATCCCCAAGAGTTTTTTTAGGCCTGGGCAGAAAAGACTTGGACATTGTACATGGAAGGTGCTTCCAACAGCGCGGGAAGCAACGCAAGGATCATACTGGTTAGCCCCGAAGGTTTCAAGATCGAGTATACCCTACGGTTCAACTTCGATGCCTCCAACATGGAGCAGAGTACGAAGCGCTAATAGCCAGAATTAATTTGGCATGGGCTTTAATGGTACAGGAGTTAGTGGTGCACAGTGACTCACAGCTCGTGGTACGACAGGTGAATGGAGACTACGAAGCCAAAGAACAAATGATGGATGAGTACTTAAAGACAGTGCAAGAGAGAATAACAGCCTTTAAGGAGTTCGAGGTGAGGCAGGTGCCACGAGAAGAGAATGCCAGTGCAGACGCACTGTCACAGTTGGCCACCTCTGACTTCACGGACCTCAGACGATCGGTGTATTTTGAAGTGTTACCCCAATCAAGCACCGAAAGACCCCAAGAGGTGTTACCCATTGGCGAGAACGGGCCCAGCTGGATGGTTGCCATAATCAGGTACCTAAAAGAAGGTGTACTCCCCAAAGATAGGGATGAGGTAAGGAAGATACGAATGCAGTCAGCACGCTTCATACTAAAAGATGAGACGTTGTATAAGATAGGGTTTACCACACCATACCTCAAATGCCTGAACCTCGTTGATGCCGAGTATGCACTCCGAGAAGTACATGAAGGGATATGTGGCCAACATCTTAGAGCCCGAGCCTTGGCCCACAAAGTGCTGATGCAGGGCCTATTTTAGCCATCCATGAGGAGGGATGCAGAAGAGTTCGTCAGGAAGTATGTTAAGTGCTAGATGTTCACCCCCGCCCATCGGCAGCACTCTACTGAGCTTTCCTCCCTATCAAGCCCGGTACCATCTGCCATGTGGGGAATGGACATCCTAGGCCCATTTCCCCTGGCGACGAGGCTAAACTACTTCACAAAGTGGGTGGAGGTCGAAGCATTAGCTGTCATATTTGAAAAGAATGTAAGGAACTTCTTCAAGAAGGCGGTAGTCTATCGATTCGACATCCCCGGGTGGTAGTAATAGACAATGGAACACAGATCGCCAACCAGACTTTTGTTTATTTTGTAATGCCCTCGGCATTGACCACAGGAAAATGTTCGTTGGTTACCCATCGACCAATGGGTTGATAGAGGTAACCAATCGTACCCTGCTCCAAGGAATAAAGAAGAGACTGGATGATGCCAAAGGGTTATGGGCAGAAGAATTAAAAAACATCCTCTAGGCTTACCGCACTACTGAGAGATCAGCCACCGGAGAAACACCCTTCATTTTAACCTACGGCACAGAAGTTGTGCTCCCAGTGGAGGTAGGAGCCATGACCCATCAGATTCAGTATTCCGATGAAGAAGAAAACGATAAAGGACTCCGAGCTAATTTAGACCTCTTGACTTAAGTCAGAGACGCTTCACAAGAAAGGATCGCCGCTTACCAGTAAAAGATTGTGAGGCATTATAATTCTAAAGTCTGAAGAAATGAGTTCAGAATCGGTGACCTCGTCCTCAAAAGGGCGGAGATATCATATCCGAAGCATCAAGGAAAGTTGGCTCCAAATTGGGAAGGACCTTATAGAGTCACCAAGATAATACGACCAGGGTCCTATCACCTGGAGACTACGGGGGGAGAAAGGGTACCCCGATCATGGAACTCGAAGAACCTGAGGAAATTTTATCAGTAGTTGTAGCATGCACATTTTCTTAGTTGTTGTTTTTGCTTCTTAAAACAGTCTCAGTTTGTAGTTTTACACCACCGGGCACTTCTGAGGAGTTTTATTACGAAAAATATATAAGTTGATTTACGGCAATCGATTTTCGACAAGTCTCTAAGAAATATTCCTCGGTTGGGGGCTCAGGATAAGGCCGGGGGACCCAACTGGAGGTCCATGCCTTGATTGTGGGCTCAGGCCAAGCCCGAGGGAATACGACCGAAAGCCGTTACCTCGAAGGTCATTGTCTCAGTTGAGTGCTCGGCCCAAGGCCGAAAAGGTCAACGGCACCCCCTAATCTTCGTACATAAGGAAAACTCCCTCGGCTGGAGCTAAAGGGAGACACTGAAATCCTACTTGTACAAGGCCTCCCTCCAAGGCTCCTACCCTTGAGCCGGTCGATGCAATAGGACCAGCCTCGTGCTAAGACAGGTCGAGGTACATATTACACTTGGGAAAAAGTACTGGCATAAGGGCTCTCGGCCTTCTTGTACCAGTCGGTGGGCTAAAGATCCCTTAGTGGACTTCAAAAAGAAAAAAGGAAAGATAAGACGAGGAGTAAAGGAAACCGAAGAAACTGAAACATTCATTCCATGAAAAAGCCCGAAGGTTGAGATTACAAAAAAAGTGCCCGAAGGCTTAAAAAAAAAAAAAAAAGGCGGCTTCAGGGGGCATCCATCGAGTTCACAGCCTCATCCTCGGCATGGCTTCTCCTGATAGGAGCCATCGTGATCAGGAGTCGGAGGCACCTCCCATTGCAGTTGAACCTCACCTTCCTCGATTTCCGCCTTCGTCGTCAGTGTCGGCCACCTCGGTGGTTGTCGGGCTGCCTCAACACCCTCCTCTTCGAAAATCAAAGGAGACCTCTGGGTAATGCTTGAGGACCGAGTCTCAGACCTCGGTAGCACCCTTTGTGAACCCAGGGGCGATGGCACGCCTAACCTCGCTGCTATCTGTGCCTTCAGCTCCATATGCTTCTGATCGCATTCTTGGTGAGTACGGTGAAGGTTTGCTTCCAGGTGCTCCACCTTCTCGGGGAGGACCGAACGCTCATTCTCGAGGATAGAACTCTCGCATTCAGAAGCCTCAAGGTCTCAGGCCAAGGCTTCGGCCTGGATCGCTAACTAACCCACTTGGTTTTGAGCCTATGTAAGACACTGATGGTCAAAATTTCAAAATGATAATAAATTAAGGTTTTGAAGACCGAAGCTTACCCCTGCCATGAAGATGCAAGCGCTAGTTATCATGGTCGTCGTCCCCTAGTGTTGTGCTTTGGTGGCATCTCGAGGGAGACTGCCCTTCTGTACCAGCTCATGAGCTACACTCCCGATGGACAGAGTGTCGTACTCCTTGACCGACCACCGAGGGACGAAGCCAACCTCAGCTCGGATATTTGTGACCCTCGGGCTTCTGAAGTCAGCCACCGGAGAAGCATCTGCCCGGCAGACAAGTTATGGCCCAGAACAGCGAGGGCCTGGACTGCTTTGGTGTTGGGTCCTTCGACCCTGGCCCTTTTCTTCAAAGAGGGAGCTTCGGAGGAGGGGGCCCCTTTCTTCTTCTCCTTCCTCTTTTGCTTTTGTTGCTACTGCGCATCCCGCGCCCTGGCCTCCCTTATTTGGGCCTGCCTCTCTGCAGCTGCAGCCCTATCCTTGGCCCTGGAGATTTGCACTGCATGAAGACATGAAGGAAGTTAATATGAGGTACGAAGATCCAAGGAAACTTGGGTTGGCCTAAGACTCACCCGGGCTAAGTCCGAATCTGAATAAAACATCGTCGGACTCAAGGCTGTCAGACTCAACTGGAGGGCAAGTGTATTGATGCCTCGCCATGACCATCGACTTCACGTCTACCCCAAAAAGGGCAGGGGCAGAGTTCACCGTCCTCAAATCGGGGATATCCCAGACAGTTCCAAAGGGCACCCCCTTGGTCGACCTCATGAAGAAGAA
This sequence comes from Macadamia integrifolia, assembly GCF_013358625.1. Classification (NCBI taxonomy): domain Eukaryota; kingdom Viridiplantae; phylum Streptophyta; class Magnoliopsida; order Proteales; family Proteaceae; genus Macadamia; species Macadamia integrifolia. The sequence goes on from NW_024868130.1 coordinate 150,390, forward strand.
TTTCTCCTTCCACCCGTTGATCGACGTTGGGTAACCGTTCAGCAGCCGAAAGTCTTTCTGAGGGCTAAAATAGTACCAGCCCGAAAGGCCCTTACTGGCCTGGAGGAGGAAGCAATTGACGAAGAGGGGGAGGGAGAGAGGCTTTTAGTGCCTGGAGAAGAGGACGACGAAGCTAAGCATCTTCCGCCATCCATTTGGTGTCAGCTGGGTCGGACAAATCCCATAATGCCAAAACACTCAGGAGAAGAAAGGATGGAAGGGAAGCCAAAGGCCAACCTTGAAGGCCTCTTTGTATAAGCACAACTCTTCAGAGTACTGATAGCTGGCTTGGTCGGTTGGTTTCGATAGTCGAAGCTCGAAAGCATCCGAAATACTGAAGAAGGCCCTTAGTTCCCCCAACTCCAGCTCGTCCATGGTGGAAACGATGTGGAGAGCTTCCACCTCAAGGGGGTCCTGGGTCTGGGCTCGGGATTCAAGCACCCTCTCTCTGAACCCCTCACCGTTTGAGCCACCCTCTGACCCAGATGGCAAGGCCATGGACGATGAGTCACGAGATGAGGGCGAATCGGGGGAAGAGCCCGAGGACATCCCTGGGATCCCCCTGGGGCTTCAACCCCTTCGCTTGGATATTGTCCTCTCAGAGGACGAGGGGTTGTACCCAGATGAACTAGACATTGTACTTACTCTTGATCCAGACGAGATGCTAAAGAAAAAGAAAACTGAGACCGAGGGGAAGCTCTCCAAGAGAAACACCTAAACCGAAGGAAGGCTCTCCGAGGAAAAAACAAAAGTGGCCCACAAATGGACCCCCACACTTTATAAATGGAAGAGAAATGATACGACTGCCCGAGCATTAATGGCACCATCACGTCATCAATCACCGACCTCGAGATTTGAGCCTGAGTGGACCTAATCGAAGGTCCTTACCTCGGTTGGGAGCTTAGGTAAAGGTCAAGCGGACCTAACCGAAGGTCCTTACCTCGATTGGGGGCAAATGCCGAGCGGACCTGACCGAATGTCCTCACCTCGACTGGGAATTCTGGCCCAGGCTGAGCGGACCTGACCGAATGTCCTCACCTCGACGTAAGGTCCTTACCTCGGTTGGGAGTTTTGGCAAAGGTCGAGCGGACCTGACCGAAGGTCTTTACCTTTGTTGGGGGCTCAAGAAAATCCCAACGGACCTGACCGATGGTCCTTACTTCGGTTGGGGACTCAAGCCCAAGCCGAGCGAACCTAACTGAAGGTCCTTACCTCGGTTGGGTGCTCAGACAAAGGACAAGCGGACCTGATCAAAGGTCCTTACCTCGGTTGGGGCCTCAGGCAAAGGTCGAGTGGACCTGACCGAAGGTCCTTACTTCGGTTGGGGACTCAGGCCCAGGCCGAGCAAACCTGACCGAAGGTCCTTACCTCGGTCGGGTGCTCAGGCAAAGGTCGAGCGAACCTGACCGAAGGTCCTTACCTCGGTTGGGGGCTCAGGCAAAGGCCGAGCGGACCTGACCGAAGGTCCTTACCTCGGTTGGGAACTCAGGCCTAGGCCGAGCGGACCTAACCGAAGGTCCTTACCTCGGTTGGAAGCTCGGGCCCAAGCCGAGCGGACCTGACCGAAGGTCCCTTACCTTGGTTGGGGGCTCAGGCAAGGGCCGAGCGGGCCTGACCAAAGGTCTTGGTCGTGGGTGGCACAATAGCCAAAGCCGAAGCCAAAGGCATAAGGCCTAAGGGACACATGAATGGGAAAGAAAATGACGAAAGACATGATTACTCCCACAGGAAGAGCCTCCTAGTGGAAGCAAGGGGGCTGCTGATACGATCAAATTAATTACCCAGTAAGGTAAGAACACGTGGTATCCAAGGAAAGAACACGTGCCGCCCACCTGGTAGAGGTTGCGAGGATTCTAACCACGTAAACCCCGTGAAGAGAAGATACCCGAAGGGAAAATATTCCCCACAAAGGGGATAGGAAGTATCCAAGTAGGACTCAGAAATGGAAAGAGGCAAACCCGAGGGGGACTCCCAAAAAGAGACCCTAAACCCTAAGCACTATAAGAGAGAGCCCGAAAGGAGGGGAGAGGTAAGTGAATAGACCCACACCATTATTCCTGTGAAAAACTATACTGCCGGTCTCTAACTTGGGTGTCGGAGGACTAATCCCAAAAATACCTCCAGGTCTCTACCTTCTGTGCTTGTGCAGTATCAGCTCATATGGATTTTCGGCAGCAATATATAATATACTATATTTTTAGGGAAGTTTTGTAAGAAAATTACATAATTACCCACTTTTAGTTTTTTCTTTACAAAATTATCCATCAAAAGTTTCAGCTAACAAAAATACTCAAAATTAGGTTTCCCTATACAAAACTACCTACTTAAAATTTAAGTTAACTAGAATATCCAAAATCAAGTTTGGATTTACAAGACTACCCACTCAAAGTTTCAGTTATAACAAATATCTGATTACATGTGAAAAATGAAGAATCACTATTTTGGGTAGTTTTGTAAATCTAAACTTGATTTTGGGTGTTTTTGTTGACTAAAACCTTGGATGGGTAGTTATGTAAACTCAACCTAATTTTGAGCATTTTTTTTAACTGAAATTTTTGGTGGGTAATTTTGTAAAGGAAAACCCGAAAATGGGTAATCATGTAATTTTGTTGCTATTTAGGCTGCAGAAGCCTTCTTGCTACCCTTGTTTTGAGACAAATAAATGAAATAATTCATAATCCTTTTGTTCTTAAATATCCTTTTAAATTACAATTTTTTTTAAAATACCTTCTAAGATTCTATTTCTTTGAGCAACAAAAAATCTCCCGCAACTAGGATAATTACAAAATTTTATCCATTTTTTGGCATCCATATGACGATTTGAAATCATTAAGGTTCTCACACTCATTTCACTGATGAAATTTTGATCCGTTATCTCAGACATTTACAAAAAAATTGGAACTCTATGTATAATTGTAGTGGGAATATAATGATAGGTTGTTTGTTATTTTGCAATTGAGACTCTTTACTCACGGCTAAGGAGCACCAAAGAATAGGAACAATCACTTCTACATACTTCCCCCTGACCTTTTTTGGCACTGCAACTGAAACCCATGAAATAGTGGGGTCCATAGAAAAAGAGAAAAAATAATGTTATGGTGGGGTCCACTATGACCCTTTTTCACATGATCCATAAGTATCACCCATCTGCCAATTGGCAATGACTATTACTTTCAACTGAGATTTCATAATAATTGTACCCAAAAAAATTAAAAATACAAATGTAGGATGAGTGAATTCTTTCTGCACGGCCGTGTTGAAATAAGCATAGTTAATTTGAGGTAAGCCCATATGCTTACATGCCCATATAGGCATGCCCGGAACTGAGACCTAAACCTTATTTTATATTTGGGACTATGGAAGACAGAACACTTCTCTACTGGCATAGGCGTATGTTAGCGTGGGTCAATGGGAACAAATGTGGAAGCAATTTTAACGCATGGTGGGGTGGGGGCAATATGATCTTTTTATTCTATATTATGTCCGGGCATGAGAAGGAAAGCGCTTTTTCTCCCAATATTTTATATAATTTAGCAATAATAATAACTTTAATTTTTTTAATAAATAAATATCTTAAAACTCCATATACAGGGAAAAGAAAAAATTACAAGAAAAGATATCACCAAGAGACATTAGGCCCACACAAACAACAAAAACATTATCCAACTATTTCAAATATATAGGTTTAATTTACTATTGTTGCTCATGTTCAAAAGAATTTGAGTGGCCCTTGCATGTTCGTGGGGTTGATAAGAGCACATGCTAAAGTATCAACACTCACGAGATTTTTTTCCTTTTTAACTAAGGTAAGATAATAATTTTGCACACCCTTATGTCTAGACACAAGGGCTACACAATCAAATGGTTTTCTTTTCCCTCTAAATTTTATCTATTGACTTCAGCCGTTCACATTAAACTACTCAAGGCATGTTAGTCCACTTTAACAAAAATAAATAAATTCTTGTCTATCGAAAAAATGGAAGGATACCAATGGGTCTTATAATTGGACCCAAACTAATAAGGGGCATTTCTATCACCAAAACGAAGGTGTTCATCGATTGGATACCTATATTTGGACATAGATAGAACCGACTAACTGGGTCAGGTCACTTAGGTTCCGTTTGGTTGCAATGGGAATTTAAAGAAAAGAGAAATGAAATTTTCATACTTTAAAAAAAATGTTTATAATCATTATCCCATGTGATTGTATAAATTATTTAACTTTTTTAACCATATTCAGTAATGATATATTTTACATGAAATTTTTATTTTACATATTATAGCAAAAGGTTTTGGATACAAAGTGAAAGTAAAATTTTATAACCAAATATGGAATGATTTGAAGGTAATGTTAAAGTCACATGGGTAATGATTACAAATATTTCTTTTTTAAGTATGAAAATTTCACTTCCCTTCCTTTTAATTCCTTTTACAACCAAACATAGCCTTAGAAAATGAGGCATTGGATATATGTGTTGGCACGAAACATTTATATATGTGTTGATATTCTCAAAACATTTATATATTATATATGTGTTGGCACAAAAATCTTCTCTGTGTTACTGTTAGTTAACCATGTTAATATGTGTGTGTGCGGGCGTGTCAGAATCTTTCCTATCCGGATTCAATAGTAGATCTAACTTCGATCAAGCGACTAGGGCTCTCCTCTTGCCTGGATCGCTCCAAGGACTTTTAATGTTCTTTGCAAAAATGTGTGCAAGGATTGAAAAATATGAAGACAAATGATAGTGACTCATAGACAAGGGGAAAATGTAATCTCGTTTCTGTTGATATTCAATATACCAGAAATACAATCAACCGTTCTCTGTTGATGTAGAACATAACAGAAACAAGATCTATTGTCACTGTTGATATTAGACATACCAGAAACGTGATATGTATCTCTGTTGATGTAAAATATATCAGAGATGTGATCGCTACATTATGAAGTGAAGTACATGACTTGAAGGAAGTACAAAACTTCAAAAGAGAATGCTAATCTAAAACATGAAAGATGAAAAAAAAGAAAAAAAAAAAAAGAAATGAAAGTTAAGACTAGATATTTGAGATTGTTTGACGTGTTGTGTGTGTGTTCTTCCCTTCTTCCACCATAGTCCTTTTTATAGTTTATTTGAAAGATTCTTCTCTTTTGGTAGTTTCGTAACTACAGGAACCCATGTTTAATCATATTCTTAGTGGGGTAGTTAATTAGTTATAACTACCTTAATCACTTAAGCCAGACTCGGTTAGCTGACCAAAAAGCAAGACTCGGTCAGCTGACTGTAAAAAGTCACAATCAATTAGTTGACCATAAAATGTCACAATCAGTCATATGCCTGTATTCGGTCAGTCTGCTCAATCCACTTGATGGTTATTTTGACTAATCAACTCCTTAATATAAGGTCTTCATTTCTTCTTTTTCTTTTTTTTTTTGTTTTTCCAGTTTGATTACCGGTCAGCTCCCTGACACAGTCGATCAATAAATTAACGTCGATTTATTGACCGATTGTCTTATAGGCCAGATTTGCTAAAATCAAGTACCAACAATATGCGATTGATACAATTAGGTAAAATTGTATAGAATTGTGGCCCAAATGCATTAAGAAGATGTTGGAATTCTACCAAAGAAAAAGTGGATGTTAGAAGAATCTTCAAGATCAATCTGTCTCCGATCTCTCAGTCGAATAGGTTCATAAGTATAAAGATAATCAAATATCTCAAATCAACGAAAGTATATGTGGATATAAAACATAAACATAGAACATATATCGAAGGATGGGTGACAGTTGAATCACGATCACTATGAGTTGGAGATTGTCCATAGAAGCTTTTTGATGATATTTCTTAAAGAATACTTACTCGAAATTACTGTGCTTGCATGAAATCTAGAGGAATACTGGAATATTTACTTCAATAAAAATGAAAAAATAACTATGTATGGGTAAATTTGGATCCTTTGATATTGGCGCTCATGTTTGCAGTAAATACCTTTGTATGTAGATGGAGATATAAATCCATTTTACATATGGAGCAGTTGTTAGGCAAAATGAGGAAAGAGGGAGACATGTGGGTTAATGTGAATCAGGTTAAGAAACCATCCAGCCACAAGACAACTCAATGCATCAACAACACTCCATAACTTGTTGGATCTCCCCATAAAACCTTCACTTGATCATAAATGTCATTATTATATCTGACGATCAAACAAAAACCAATTTCAAATCCAAGGTACTACAAAATGTATACAGAGTTAGGCAGTTTCGATTCTGATTCCAACGGTTCTTAACTAGTCAATTGACTCTTAGAACCATTGGAGAACCGGACCAATAAATTGATTCCAAAAACTAGATCTAAAACAGGACTAATCAATTTAATGGGTGGACTAGTTTCAATTCCGGTCCAGTTCTTAGTTCTGGTATTAAATTGACACCTTTACTTGTCATGGCCCGCGTGTCTCTCCTCCTTAGTGGTTGGAAGAAGCCTCCTCTTCTTGAAATAAGTTAATAAAAAGAGTATAATTATACTAGTGCACATTCAATACAAGTTGGACTGAGTTTTCCTTCATCCGGAGTGAAGAGAACTCATTGATTCTAGAGTTTGGACGGAACACCTAAAATAGTTGAAGGATATTTCAGACCTTCATTAATAGGGAAGTAATAATTAGATCAGAGTGGTGGGTGAAGGAAAACTTTCACCTTACGAATTTATCCAAGTTCATGTCAAAAGGAAAATATATGACATAGAACATGACTCCAACTTGAAGTTTACTCAGGTATGAGATGGTTTCATAGCCTTGATAATTAAGTTCGTTCTCGTTCTGCTACATGCATGGGTTGGGTTAGAGGCGTGGCGTGAATGGAGTGCATATAGTTATTGAGTTTGTGTTAATTATTATATTTTGTTGTTTTATTATATTTTATTATTTTATTACTGGGTAGTAGAAGTTATGAGAGTTATCATTAATGGGATGAGGGAGAAGTTGTAAGAGGAGTTTTAGGGTAAGAGTTGTGGAGTCATGGAGAATAATTACGTAACTATGTAGCTTATATATTATGGTAAAAGTTGAATAAAAGACAAGAAGAAAATTATCAGTTGTGGTTCCTACCTTTTCTCTATTTGGGAAGAGGCTCAACACCTCCAAATGACCGGGACGCCATGGCTTTATCGATAAAGCCAACTTTCCTATTTTATCTCTAATATTACCGTATTTTCTCTTATTTCTACCAATTATTTCACTCATCGTTATCTTTTCCATCCACCAAGATTTACTACTCTCTGCGTATCACCTTCATACCTGACTAAACTTGAAATTATCATCAAAACATCATCATCGTTCAATCCATGAAGACCTCAGTAAGTAATAATGGAAATAGAACACGACTCCATAGGAGAGGATAAAAGGCTTAAAAATACCAAGTCTGGAAATTTTTCTCCCAGCCATTTCTTCATTCTTCTTGTGAGACGCATTTCCTTTTCATCCCTAGTACTAACTATCATATCCTTTTGATTTTTCTTTTTTACTGAATTTTCTTTTTTATTTTTTATTCAATACTTTACTGCTAAGGCGCACCAAAGACTAGGAACAATCACTTCTACAACACCTCCCCATCTGGGGAACTACCTCTTTTTCACTTTGATCCATTAACATCTGCTATGTGGCAATGTTGACAAACAGTAATTGACACTAGTGAGTGAGATTTACGGCTGAGGCGCACCAAAGATTTACTGTGTTGAAATAAGAAGAGTTAATTTGAGGTAGATCTATATACGCATGCAGCATGCCTAGGCCTCACACCCAGACCCTATTATGTTTTAGGGAAAATGAATGCTTTTGGTTGCATGGTCTTGTGTTCAGACACAGAAAGTGATGATCAAAATGATGTCCATCACTCTTGTGGAACTCAAAAATTTCATCTCTGATGATGCCATGCATGACGTCGCAGGATCAAGAAATGTTCTTTTCTCTTATATTTTATGTAATTTAGATCCTTCGTGAAGGGGATACACATATATGGTCTAATAGTAACTTCAACTTGATTAGAGTGGCAACATTCATCTAATTATTCCAATTATATAGGTTTAATTTACTATCGTGACTTGTGTTTGAAAGAATTTCTTCTCTCACATGGGTGTTCCTTGGTAAGTTGTCAGTGTGTATTCATGTAATTAAAGTAATTAAGATTTTAAAGTTATATAAATTTAATTTAAATTTAAGTCAAGAGATTGATGCGGATCATGTGACTTTTGCATCAGCATGAAAGTCAATAAGAGTATACATAAGGACATCAACACTCATAGGATTTTTCATTTGACAAAACTAGGATAATAATTTCACAGGCCTTATGCCTAGACATAAATGCCACGTGACCAAGTAGTTTTTTTTTCCTAAATTTTATATATTGAAATGCTAGCAATTAACTTTTTAAGAAAAAAAAGCCCTAGCCTTATGGCACAATAGAAGGATAGTCACTGGGGCTTAAATTGGAACCAAACTTAAAAGGGACATGATCATTTCCATCACCAAAACCAAGTTGGTCATAGACTTAGGTGCCTAAATTTGGAACTAGATCTATAGAACCAACAAATTAGGCCCAAATCAATTAGGTAATGAGGCATTGTTCCATGTCAAAAACCTACATTACCCAACAGCCATCTTATAATCATTTCTACCGACAGCATATCTCATCTTATAATCATTTCTACCAACAACATATCTCATTATTTTATTATCTCTCGCACGTATCTTCGATGAATGTGCGGACCAAAGACGCACTGTGAGAGAGACAGAGAGAGATGGGTGCATGTGAATGGGTATGCACAAGGGTTGACGGGGGAAGACAGTGAAGCAGGGTGGCAGGAGTGGGGGCAAGGGGTGGTGGGAACTAGAGGGGTTGCAGCCTCGGGCAAGGTGAGTGACCAGCGGTGGAACGGTTAGCTGAGCGTTATAAGAAGGAGAAGAAAATGTAGTTCCCACTTCTGTTAATAATTAAAGAATTAAATAAAAAAAGGATAATTTACATTACCTTCCCTGGAAATGTCACTAATATAAGAACATTCCTTTTACAACCCCTTTGTAATACTAAATTAGACTTAGACTTTGTGCCGTCAGTTTTTGTTACGGTGAGGAGTTAAAATGACTCCCTATTGACTAAAATTCATGTTTTTATCCAAGTCCTCTTCACCCTTATCTCTACTCACTTTCACCATGCAGTTGAGGAAGCCATCAAGCACAAAGAGAAAAAGATGCACTTTCCGGCATAGCGCCACCGTCGGCGGTGTCCTCCTTCGCTGCACAGAGGCGAGCGTAGGTCCATGTGGTCAGTCTTAATTTCTTCTTCTTCTTCTTCTTCTTCTTTTTTTTTTTTTTTTTTTTTTTTAATGTTATGTGATGTTATGTTATGCATGCTTTTAACTTATCAATATTATCCTATTTTATCACATGCATACAGTATTATATCCCTTTTTCTGTTTCTTTCTTTTTGGTAACTGTTTGTCGACTGTGTCAACCACTCAGCCAAAAAAAAAAATGAAAAAAAGAAGAGGACCTGGCCTCAGAAGTCTAAATTCATCAAAAATATACTATTAAGAAAGTTGCATAATGTTGCCAAAAATGTAATTCAGAAACAAATCCATTTGCACATTGCATGCTGAAATAAGTCTCTGGCTGTGTAAAATGAACTGCATTATTGAACCTTGCACGAACCAGTGTTCTCACTCCTATGTCCTAGTAATGTCCCTTAAGTACATCTTTAGGGGCATGCAGGTGTTCTTTGTTCTTTTTCTCAAACCTGATTGTGAGCATGATTCCACTACTTGCTTTGCGGAGGTGACTACTATCCTTTTTTTTTTTTTTTGGGGGGGGGTGGGGGGGGGTGGTGGGATGGGGAGTGTTTTACTGCTTTAATCAATACTAATATTAATTGGTTGTGGTGTTGTTGCTAAATTATATATATTTTTATATCTCAAATTATGCAGTAACTTAGTAGTTGAGTTTCTTTTCTGATGACAGCAAGTAGCCCAGCATATTGATCGCTCTATTGAACTCTTGTGTCAAAGGAAACAAAGTGATGCAGTAAAGGTGTTGCAAATTGTTGCTGAGGGTCTCTCAATAAATCCATACTCTGAAAAATTAGTTGAAATGAAGGCGGAGGCTCTCTTCATGGTCTGTGATTTAATTCACTACTTTTAAGTTGTCTGTATGACTTGGTCACTTCTTACTATGTATAAAATTGTTCATGTACTTGTGAAAGGTCAAAGGGGTTTCGCCTACTAAGAAGAATCGTTGGGGATTACGGTTGAGAGGATAATAAGAAGGGTTAGGGTTAACAAAAAGTGAAGAATGATTTGGGCAAGAACATACCTGTTTCAATTTGGGGAAGAAGAAGCCTCCGCCACTGCTCTTCACAGAGAGTGATCGTTGGTGCTCTGAACGTGAAGGTATCAATCTGGGAATGTGTATATTAGGTCTCGATTTGGGGTCAGGGTATAGTAGCTATCGATTTGGGGATGGGGACTTATTATATGGGTATTTTAGGTACTTCACATTTAGCAAGGGCATTTTAGTATTTAAAAAAATATATAGTAACTAACATAATCATATAAAGTATATTCCATAATAGCTACTAACGGTAAGGGGTCTGAGTCTAATTTGGTATTCCAAAGGGGATGTTCTAATAATAGTGACATTCTCTAAGGGTAGGCATTGTAAATTACCCATAAAAAAAATAGAACAAATCGATATACATCGAAAAAGGAGGGTAATTTGAATATTTTAAAGTATGAGAAATTATCACTCCCCTCCCCTTCTATCAATCGTGTATGGGCATTAAAGATTGCTGTTAAGTGACTGTTCTTTTATTCAATCTAATACCCCCTTGATATTCTCATTCTCCACGGGACAAGAATTTATTTATTTTTTCACATTACCTATCAAGGACCTGTGGACCAACTAGGATGGCAATCCAAAGGCAGCCAGAGTGGTGGCCCAATTCAAGAAAAGATGGCCAACAAAGGGAGAACTAAGCTAGCGGTTATTTGCAAAGAATTGGTGACCCGCATGGAGAAAACTCTCTGAGTCCGGTAAACTTGTTTTCCTTTTGTTTTTTTTTTTTTTTTTTGGAGGTGGGGTTAGAGTTTTGCATGCTAATAGCTGTCCTGGAACTATCAGCTCACCTATGGGGGGCTGGGATGAGAGTAGGGGTGTCAACGGTCCGGGTTGGTGCGGTTTCGATCCGGTTCCACCGGTTTCAGTGTGACTTTGGAACTGACCGAAACCGACCCATTAAGGATTTATCGGTTTCGATCCGGTGTCGGCTTCGGTGCGATTTGGGTTCGGGTTGGTACCGGTTTGGATTTATCAGGTTCATTTCGGTTTGGATCGGTTTTTTAAACCGGTATGGAGCCATTAGGAAACAACCAAATGCTGAACTGCTGAACTTCGGTTTCTTAAATCGATTTGTAACCGAGTTGGTTTTGGTTTTTGGTCTAGTTTGGATTCGACTTTCCATACAAATGTATACAAAACTATGCAAATTTTGATTTTTTTAATGAATTTTGGAGTGTTTCGGTTTCTTACCAATTTGGTTTCGGTTTCGATTTTGATCCGAGGTTTGAGCTTATTTCGATTTGGTTTCGGGTTCATCCGATTTTCGGTGCTGTTCAGTTTGGTTTTGGGACTACAATTAGGGGTGTCAACCGGTCGGGCCGGTTCGGTTTCGATCGGGCTTAATCGGGCTTGAAGACCTTCAAAGGCTACACCGTGTCCGCCCATTTAACTAATCGGGCTTAGTTATTGAGGGCATGGTACACTTTATATTCGGTCGGTCGGTCGGTCTCGGTCTATAATCGAGCTACCTTAATCGGGCTTTAATCGGGCCTTAACCGGGCTACGGACATGTTTAATGTTAAACGGGCTTTAACCAATTTTTAAACGGGCCCTCTTTAAAATGTGCTATTATATTCCGGCCCACTTATGCAAGCCCAAAAAAAAGACAATAAATCAATAAATGATACAAAATATAACCATTATTTAAAATGTGAACATGTCTTTACTTTTTAGTTTTTATTCTTTAATTTGGGGGGTAAAATAGGTATTTTACAATCATTAAAGGGTCGGGCCAAGTCGATGCACAATAAGCCGGTCTCGGTCGGGCGTTATTCGGTCGGTCTCGGTCGGGCACCCGACGGTCCAAGTAGCAAAACCGAGACCAACCATTTATAAACAGGCCAGGCTCAAGCCCGACACGTTTAATAAACGGTCCGGGCCGAGACGATCTATAAACGGTCTGTCCCGATCGGTTTAGTCGGGTCGGGCCACTAATTGACACCCCTAACTACAATACTCGAAACCGAACCGAACCGAACCAATAAGGCTTCGGTTCACTTCGGTCCATGTTGTTATCGATTCAATCCAACCGATTTTACCGATTCGGTTTAGGAATTGACACCCCTAGATGAGAGGCATGGGGGTTTTCAAAAGGTGAGGGAGAAGAGAGAGAAACAGGGGCTGGCAACCAGAAACAAACCTAGCCTTTTCCTTTAAACTTATTTTCCTTTTTTTTTTTTTTTTAGGTGGGGTGGGGCGGTGGGGTTACTTTGAAATACCAAACAAGAGTAATGCTTTCTTCTATTGTGTGTAGTTCCAACGTACTCATAAATTCTCTTACTCTATATGTAAAGGAAAAAAAATTAAGAAAAAAAAAATCCGTAAAAGGCAAGATGTCCTGCAACAAGACACATGGAAAGACCAAACAATTGCCCTACCCCACATGAAAAACATAAATCCCACTATTATTGATACTTCCACATACATTCCCATTAATCCAGACAAAGGTGCAGACTCCCATTGATTCAGACACAGATGCAGGAACAACCCTGCCTTTTTCGGAACCCTCTCCCGAAAAATAAATAATGGCATCCCACTTAAACTTACCTTCTCACAGATCCGGCCAACCCCATTTAGTTGGTAATGGTAAAATGGTATGTTATTGTTGTTGCACTATCACTTCACATGTATTGAACATCACCAACCAACCAAACCCAAGAAAACCCCAAGCCTCAACACACCACTTCCCACCCCCTACGTACAAAAAAAAAAAGAGAGAGAGAGAAAAAGGAGACTGACCAGGGATCACAGAATTTTTGGAAGGAGTATTATGACCTGAAAGATAGGCCGCAAACATCTATACACAGTTACTGAATCCGAACACACTATATATAATAATAAATCTTCACAAAGAAAAACTATGAGAAGATGAGGTGGTGAGGTGGTGAGAGTGAAGAAATGTTCTTGAACTCCTTGTCTACTCCACAATATAGACTTCTCAACGCATAAAAGAACGAACAAAGAAAGGACAACTTTTGTTCCAACCACTGATTAATCTTCAAATTCATGGATGTGATCTAGAAGGTAGTTGGCAGCCAGCTCCTCGTTCTTGTTGCAGGCAAAGAACACCTCCAGTACAACAGCTCGGTCAAAGCCCATTGCCTCAAGCTGATACAAGGATAATGTCAGCACTAACACCAATACTAAAAAATACCATACAGCCATTAATATCAAAAGTTCTCAGCTATTTAATTGAACAGAAAGCAACCATCACTATTGCTGATATAAACAGGACACCCTACCCCCTTCCCCCCAAGAGAGAAAGCCATTCACCTGAAACAAACTCCTCAGTTCAGCATATGTGAATCGAAAATGACATTTTAACAAACACTGGTAAAACCCAATTCCACTACCCTAAGTACTTTTTAACACGAGAAAATACTCATCAATTCCATCCACAAATTAACCAAATCTACAACAAAATTCAGAATACCATTGATTTGGGATTGTAAAGTCTCAGTTTAACCATCAAGTGCCATGTTTTCAACCCCCAAAGTTTGACCGAGTTCAAACCAACTTGTGTACCAATTGTAGAGTCACCTGAGTTTACTGGCAGCTGGGTCAGTGGGACCAACTTATTACAAATAGGGGTTTCTAACGTCTAAAAGGGGGTACCTAGTCAATTTCAGACCCAATTCTGATACCCCACGGAGTAACCCCATAATATCAGGTAGCATGGTATATGGTTCAATTAATTAGCCATAACAATTAAATTCAGGTTGTTCATTTTATATTTATTTACTTGGTAATACCAGTGTATCAAGCGCTGGACAATAAGGTTATATAAGCCACCAAATCTTCTAACTAAAGCATAAACCTGGTAGTTGTGCATTTATGATCTAAAATGTAGTTAATATGGCAACCACCCAACCATCCAACTGATCCAACACATATAAGCCAAAATCTTACCCATGCAAACCAACAATCTGCCAGTAACAACCAAACAATCAAGCTTGTTTTAGTACCCAACACCTAGCAAGTATTGGATCTTAACTGGAATGTCATAGAACTTGGGCACCGAACCCCAAACTTGGACATAAAACACCTACAGCAATTCTATTCTATTTTTGCTTTTGTTTTTGTGTGTGTGCTTTTTTTTTCCTATCATTCCCATATGGATATCTCCTACTTAAAAATTTGTAAGTTTTTTTAATTAAATATTATATATATATATATATTATTATACTATTATATTACTATATTATTATATAAGCGTAAAAAAATATTGGCATTGGAATAGCTTTTCCACCCTTTCGTCGAGATAAATAAGATGTATTCTATTGTAACTTGTTCCCGCCAAGGAAAAAAAAAAAAAGTGTAAAGAACCTTTTTTATAGAGAGCAGGTATAGGATATTAACTAGGTATGTCATAGAACACCTATATTAGGGATCTCCTGGTGTATACTGAACATCATACGAGAAATAGGTTAAGGAAACAAAATTACCCGTTCGATGGCTTCACGCTCCTCAGGTGTGACTGACACCGCCTGTGGCATAGATGCTGCCAGTTGCCCCAGTAAATTCCTGAAACCACATATTGATAAGCAGATTAGAACTTAAGTAATTCCATTATTATTCAGAAATATCCAACCAAATCTCACCCTTCTGCTCCTTCAACAGGTTCATTGATCAAGCGAAGGAAGTCCGCCTGATGCTCTTGAATAAGCCTCATTAGGTGTGGATTTTGCTTCCCCAGTTCTTGAAGCATGGGCTATGGACAAAGTATAAAACACCATTAGACCTCAAAGAAAGAAACCAGGAAGGAAAGATACATAAAAGGGCGCATGAATAAAAGAGAACCTGCAAAATTTGGGGGTTTGCTTGCACCATAGCTCGCAATGCTTGGAACTACAAAAGGTACAAAACAATTTCAAATCTCAGACAAACTGATAAATGGCAGAAGACCCCAGAAATGCATGACTCATTTTCGCAAGCATGAATAGGAGTGTGAGGCTTGCTCGGTCCTAGACATATATGTATTCAATCTTACAAATTTAGCCAAAATAAGTAATTGTTCATTTTCTTGTATTCTCCAAAATAGAATATAGGTAGGTACCTGTTGACTGTTGCGTAGAAAGTCCAACGAACCTGCACCAGCATTAGAACCCACATTTGGTAGACCCTGTTTTGGCAAGGAGGTCAAAATACATCACCACCCAAAGATTCCTGATGAATTGAAATCAAAAGAAGCTGTGGTCCTACCTGTGGGAATAGATCTAGTGGATTCGCATTGGGTCCACTGGAAGGAGGGGCTGGTTGTGCAGGTTGTGGAGCCTGGGCAGGAGGGTTGGTAGCTTGACTACTTGCAGGAGGCCGAGGAACAAGGGGAACTTCTGCTTGCTCCGGTATGCCCTAACACATTTAAAAAAAATGAATGATAGAAATTCCAATGTGCAATTTTACTGGAACAGGTATTGAAGCAAAAGTGAAAGGGAGTAATAAAGCACAAACATGAATAATATTACAGAATTTCCTACGACCATGCAGTACAGAAACAAAGGAGAAAGAAAAAATGCATCCATGAGTTAACTGAGCAATTTCTTCAGAATAAGGTAAAAAATATTGGGGGTTACTTATCTAACATCACAAAATATGACGACTCCCTGAAATGGTAAAGCAATTTCCCAGCATACACCCTTGGTGAGTAATCACAACAATTGCTATGGTAAGAAGCAAATGAACACACAAGTCACTGCCAAGAAGGCACAGGGGATTTTTTTTTTTTTCTTTTGGGCGCACGGCATTTTTTTTTTTTTTTTTT
>NW_024868130.1:166593-169110 GCF_013358625.1 Macadamia integrifolia
GGGGGGTTGGTTGCAGGCACATTTGCCAGTATGACTTACTAGCAATTCGATAATTCAAATTCAATCACCAAATAGTATACTAACGTTCCAACGTCAAATTACCGACCAAATTTTTGGAAAAGGGAAGAGTCGCACAAGTTACTGCAATGATGGCACAGGGGAATTTTTTTTTTTTGGTGGGGGGGGAGTTGCAGACACATTGCCCGTATGACTTACCAGCAATTCGATAATTCAAATTCAATCACCAAATAGCTCTCTCCTACACGCCCCATTGACGGTTGCCTATGAACCACATGGAGCTGTGATCCATCCACCAGATGCAATCATTGGATGGCTAGAGCACCCTCTGGATGGTCTGCATTTCAAATTTTGTTGCCTACCTGAACCCTATAACCCACCAGATAATGGATTCTTTTTCATCCACTTTTACACGTCAAATAAGCATGTAGATTGTAGGAGCTGATATGGCAACTCTTCAGTAGTTGGTTTGATAATGGACCAAGTGAATTAGCCACCTCTCAGGTTTAGAATTCAAACTCTATCCTATGACCCACCATGTGTAAAATCTTCTCCCAAACCATCAAATCTTGACCACGGTTATTTTTCATTTGATGAAATGCTTTTGGACTAAAACTACCACATGAATCAAGGTGCTGTATAAAATTTGGCCATAAAACTCAGCATCCAACTAGCTGCCATGTGGCAGATATTAGGACCGTCTCGACAAGCTTATCAATACAGGGGCCATCAAAGTGAAAATAGGACCCCCTGCCCCTAAAAACGAAAAGTAGAAGAATCCAACAAGGGGAACAGCTTACAGAATATAAATATTCAACAGCTCTCTCTGGGTTGTTGAAAGCAGCACGCAAAGCACGCACAACAGTGTCTCTGTCCCAACTTCCTCCACCCATATCAAGAATTTGCTGAATGGTTTCTTCAAAATTGCGGCCTGCAACAAGATTTGACGCTGCTTGACCATAGACATCTGCTTCTGTACTGCTTAAACAATACACAAAATATTAAAAAGAAAAAAACCTGTAAGAAATATGGAATATTTCTTTATTTCAGATGAAGATAGTTTAACTGAAAGCAGAAAGAGCATAGCCCAATGACAGAGGTTAGGCAGTGTAATAGACATTCAGTAAAAGTAAAGATAAATAAGACATAAGCATGAATCAAGCCATATGAATATTGCTGGTTACCACATTACGGAGGGACCACGATTTTCAAATCAACACATTTTTTTTAAATCATTCTGTTGGATATATATAATGAATAAACTGCTAGATATTTTTTTTCTATTAAGAAAAAATAAAAAATAAAAGATCACAACCCTATCAAAGCAAAATGGTTTCCATGTGACCTGTTGGTCATTCTGACCATTGGATAGGTAGCGAAGTCCCAAGACCAGGCCATGTCAAATTTAGAGCTCTATCTCTACCACAAGTATAGGACTTTTCACCTCCTCATTTTCTGTGGCCCCTTTCTTCAGATAGATTTGACAGTTGCAACAAATATTCTTAACGTGGCAATTTCAGATTGGGCAGAAAATCAACCTGTAATATGGTGCATGGACAATATATCCGTAGAGTTCAGATCCAAGCCGATGCTATGGCCCAAGACACCACCATTACCAATTGGAGTGTCCTCTTACCACAGTATCAGGTGGATCTACTGACATCCCTGGCACAGGAGCAAAGGGACAATACCTTGGGCCAGTACACACAAGTCTTAATCAGTGTCCACAAAGGTTCGGGACAGTAGACACTGCCATGTAAGAGGAAAAGGGGCCCAAAACATTATTTATCTTTTTTTTAAATTCTTGGTGGGATGCATGAACCCTGCCTATTATAAATATGCCCGGTTCTAGTATTCCCAACCCCATACCCATTGCAAGGGCACATAATCTGAGACTTAATAGTTCAGGTAGCAATGACCTGCTGGATTATTAACCTGGGTTTTTACGTGCTGGATTATTAACCTAATAGACATTAATTGTCTTAATCTTGATGAGAACCTGGATCCAAAATAAGTCAGGCCAACCCAATGACCTATCTCACTAGGTCAATATCTCACAACTAATACCACTAAATCCATAGCAGAAATTTCAGCAAACAAATATACTCACGAAGCAGTAACAGTAGTAGCCGAAGCAGCCGCAGGAATTGGTGCAGGAGCAGCCGCAGGAATTGGTGCAGGAGCAGCCGCAGGAATTGGCGCAGGAGCGGCTGGTGGACTGCAATATGTAGTAGCAACAAATAAAAGTGACATTAGATATAAATACCCAGACCAAGCATAACAGAGAAACAGAAACATGTGAAACTCACGGAACCGAGGTTGGAGCAGGTGGTTGAGGTGTTGACACTCGAGCAGAAGTAGGGGGGGCAGATCCAGCCGAAGGGGCCTGAAAGTGGAAGTAGCCTGTTAGGAAGATTCCAAACACTCTAAATATGAAACATCAGAATTCAAGCATAGTAATTGTTCAATCAATTGGCTATGCAACCCCCCCCCCCCAAA
>NW_024868130.1:169130-176621 GCF_013358625.1 Macadamia integrifolia
AAAAAAAAAAAAAAAATTTGAAAAGCAAATCAAACCAAATTAAATAATAAACTTTACAACACTTTTTTTCAGCTTGCTTTCAAACAAAATTCAAGTTCTGAAGTCTACATTTAAAGCAGTAATTGAACCTCCTAGCATAGCTACAATGTTCCATTTCCCTATCCAATAATATCTAAATGGAATGCCAATTCCCCAGAACTTTAAATTCAATCCATGATTGGAAGAACACAAGAAAAATCCCAAGACACAGATATTAGAGGATTGATATCTGGACTTTCTGAAGTTTATTCATAAGAGGTTAGTAAGTAAAATTAGTTGGGACAACAGGCCCCTGTTTGGGAGAGAGAGAGAGAGAGAGAGAGAGAGAGAGAGCAAAACATGTCAAAATCAGAAGAAAAAAAACTGTCACCTTGTATGAAGAGAATCAGTTATCTATATCACTAATTGAGCTTAGGTATGTAACAGATCAACATCAACACTCCACCATTAATGCAGTGGCTTTGGTATGGCAGGACAAACATGATAGGCTTTAGAAAATCAAAGCCCAAAACTAGTCCATTCCCCAAGCCTTTGGACTCAGGTTTGGGAGTACAAACAAGGCCCATCATTGTATTTATTCAGATTTTATTTGATTGGGGTTTATTTGTCAGGGGAATTCTCGTAATCTTTCTTCTAAGCAATATTAAATGCTAGCTGTCTAGAGTTGAGAGGCCCAATTTGTAGTCGCGATCCTTTGTTTTAGTATTAGTAGTTGACTGTTAGGTTGTTTATTTCTGTTGACTGGGTAGGGGGGGATGGGTAAGTGTTTTCTGTGAGAGCTCCTCTCCCTCCCTAGCAGGTCCAGCCGTCTCTTTTTTTCCTCCAACAATTTGAACTTTCTCCCGTAACTCTGTTGTGCTCTTAAACATCCCCATATTTCTCCCTTCTCCCTCTACGTATGATATACCATGTTCCTCCTCTGTTGAATGCCACAGATACTGAAGAAGAATATTCTGCTATCTAGTTCTTCTGTAACAGGTCAGTCCTATTATTTTACATTCTGTGAATAAGACATCAAACATCTGATCTGTTTCTGAACCTCACTATTCTATTTCCCAGATCTGAAAATGATATCAATCCTATAGTTCTGTTCCAGTATTAATTCTTTCTGATTTCAGATCTGAAATTTAACTTCAGTCTCATATTCTGTTATAAAACCAGATCTGTTTCTCTCTTAATTTTTATTCTGCAAACTCAACTGAATCTGTTTCATTCATCATAAGACCCTTTATTAGCCATCGTATATATTAGTATATTCTGCGGGCCTGTGAGCAGCTGAGATCCATATATTCTTGGATAACAGACTGTAAAATCTTTTAAAAATAAATAAATAAATAAATAAATTAAAAAAAAAAATCTATTCAGCCATCCAACCAATGGGAGGGGTCCATGCTTGGTTTTAAAAATCTAATTTTGAATCTGCCAATTCAAATCAGAATTGACTGGCCCAATTTCAATTCTGACCAATTTTCTGTGCTGGTCAATTCCAACCAATTCTGGGATGATTCGAATCAGAATCAATATAGATTGACCCGGACCTGATTCTGTGTATTGGGAATGTCTTTGTTGTTCCCAGGTTGACACTAAGAGAGGGATGATCAAGGTCTATAAAAATTCTCCCAATTTTTCTGTCACTGTATCACGAACTCCCTTTGGTGCTCCCCAAATTTCAGGCACTTGTTGACATTCACTGTCAGCACTACTAAAACACCCAGCTTCCCAGAGCTGTTATGTGCAAAGCTGCCAAGAGCTGATATGCCTACCCGAATTCCAACTGTTATTCACAGCTTTTCACATACACCAACAGTCATAACCCTTGCACTGTCATCACATTTGGCATCGGCTATACACAAACATAAACACATACATTTCTTACCCACCACCTCACAACCACCAAGTGGCCAGCTCTACCGGAGTGTGCAAACCCACTCTGCAAGCATCCACAACAATTGTAATAATAGCAGATACACATACACAGGATATACGTGGTTCAGCTCATTGCCTACTCCATGGAGCAATACCCTTTTAGGGTTTCATATTTTTCTCAATACTCTACTAGCTTGTGATTACACTGGTAATCCAGGTGCTATGACACCTGCTTCAACTTGAGATGATACTCAGGCTAGGGTTTCACCCCCAATTATGTCAAGCATTGGCTTAACAGTTTACAGTGAATATGAAGTGTAAAGACACAGAGTACCAATTGCAATGAAACCCATTTTGTCTAGGCATTTGTCAGTTGTATAACATAGAACTAGCATACATATAGATACCCATAAAAATTCATTGTAACACATACAAGGTGAGAAGGCTTATAACCCTTGTCTGTCTTGATTCTGGTATCCTGAGAAGAATCTGAGTGACTATGAAGCTTCTTGGAGATGCACTGGCAGTGGGGGAGGATCTCCTTTTTCTTCTTCCTTCCTCGCTCTCTCTTCTTTTCTTTTTCTCTCTTTTTTTTTCCTCTTCTTTCTTTTTTCCTCCCTTGAAGAAGCTCTCAAAGATGTTCAACAATGGCACATCTTCATACATGCAAGCCCCAACTTACAAACACATCCAATGGAATGCGGTTTTGCAAGCATCAATGCATGAAACCTGCATTTCGATCTCTTTCTTCTTTCTTGCAAAGAGACTATCTCAGATCTTCATTTGAACTCACCACACCTTCTTCTAGCTTTAATGGAGCTTCATTAATGCTCATAGTGGTGGTTGAAGGATTTTCAATACTTACTACCATTACATAAGCCTATACAAAGGTTTTCCTTCAAACCCGGGCATAGGGAGGAACCTTCATCTCTATTTCTTGCTCTTTACAGGTAGAGCTTGCTGAATAAGGAAGATGGCAACACCCAAAGCGGATATGTAATGAAGGAGATATAGACTCTGCAAGTTGAGCCAACCAAAAAGAAGAAAATGGAATCTCTAGGACCCTTTGGCGCACCTATGCAGCACCGGATCTGGGTAAGAATGTGGGCCGTCAAATCAGCACTTCGAGATGACGAGTTCAATCGAGAACTTTGGATGATGACAGGCACTTAGATCGCTGATGGCCATCTGATTGGAACCATGACGACATGTGGCACTAACGCAATCAGGCGTGCCAAAAGACATTTAGTCTTCGGATTGGTCGCACAATACGGTGTGTTCAAGATCCTACGGATCGACTTAAATGAGTGGGAACATATATGGGCCGACAGCTTTGGATTGCTCACTATTTCACATGTCAATCAGAGTGCCAAAAAAATGAATCGCGAGATGCGTATGATGTAGTGCGACCTACTCGATCACGGAGCCGTTAGAGTGCCTCACAACTTACAGATCTTGGTCCGCCCAAACAACCTAGACTCAACCGTTGGTATCTTTACCGCTCTACATATCTTGCTCTAAGCCCTAGGATAGGGATCATAGATGATGTGGAGAGCTCCTGACCGCTGATGCGGCACCAACATCTACTTCTTGCAATTACAAAGAGGCCCTTCTGCTAAAAACAAAACCTCTGAAGCCCCTTGATGACATGGACTACTCCATAGCCACTCAATCGGGATTGGCCAAGACTCTTCCAAATTGCACAAAAGACCCTCGAGAAAAGTTATTTGCTCCTATACCCCTAACAAAAAAACAAAAACAGTAGGTTCTCCCCTTTTTGACTTCTTAGAGTGATCAAACGAAAAGTGTTGTAACTATTACATACGACCTTGGATCGCGCCGAAACAAGTTGTGTTGGATTCACAACTCAGAGCACTACAATTCTCCAAAACAAACCACCTCCAAACTCAGCAATGTGAAATGACTAAAATGCTCTCAAATATTGCAATGACCATAACTCCCTCGATTGAGGTTGGATCGAGACAATTTCAGGTGCGTTGGAAAGAATACAACACACTACAAAATTCTAGAAGAAACCAACTACTGAAAATGCCATATCAAATGACTGAAATGCCCCCAAACATAAACTGGCCAAAATTACTACACTTTGTTTGGAAAATCCAAACAACCACTACCAACACATCCATTTTGTGCATATGCAACCTTCTACACACCTTTGAGCCCTACCATATCATCAAGTGACTGCACACTACCATCGTACACTACCTATACTAATGTAAGCCTAGAATCACAAAGAACCTAATCCCAGGCATGATGTAGATAAGTCACTTAATGGGATTATTTTATGGCAAATAAGCCATGGGTTGGGTTATATATGCATTGGGCCTTTGATCCCATGGGTTTTCTTTATAATGGGCCTAAAATATGGGTAGACAGTAGGAAAACGGGATTTAATTCATTAGCTTAGTTAGAGTCCTGTTTTGAACCTATTTCCTTTGTTATTTCAGTTTTTAGTCAATTTAGGTTTCCCTAGTAGTGAATGACTAGTTGGTTACCTACTCCATGTTAGAGTTCTAGTCGAGTCCTATTTGGGGTCCAACCCCCTATTATGTAATGTCTAGTCCTACTTGGAGTCTAACTCCTAGTTGGGTTATGAATGCTAGTCTTCCCTCTTTATATAAAGGAGCTACTGTAATCTAATTTCTCAGATTTGAAGAATGATGAATTGAGTTAATGTTTGAGAGTCTTAGGGCTGTGTGTGTGAGATCCTCCTTCTTCCCCCTTTTCTTTGTGTGATTTCTCCCTCTTCCCTACAACTCTGAGTTCACCTCAGGGATTCTTCCCTACCCCTAATGCTTCCCCATCAAATTGGTATCAGAGCCGAAGGATTCCTTGCTCTACTTAAACACAATTCCCTTCACCTCCAATAGTAACCCTTCCACCTCCCACGCAACTCCCTTTCTCTCCCTATTCCCTTTCCCATTCCCTAAACCTTACCTTTTTCCCTCCCTTCGATTCCCCCCCCCAAAAAAAAGATCAAACCTCCATATTTATAGTTCTGCCATCATCTCCTTAACATCTATTTATTTACCATTCTGCCACTCACTCCTTGCCTTATAGTGATTCCAACAAGCAAACCTGACCGATGGATCTAGATTGTTTATTGGATATCTGTCAACAAATGCAACTAATGCAAGTGAAGCTCGATGAGATCCAACGACATTACACGAATATCAAAACCCAAGCACACACTACCTTCAACTATGTAATCTCAGCCGTTGAACAATAGGTAGACAAACCAGAAGATGAATCACCAGCGGTAAAAGATGAGATGGCACCATTGGAAGTTGACGATCAACTTGTGGAAAAATTTAAATCATAACATTCGTCATGGTTTTGATGGTGACTTCATATAGGCAAAGATAGATATTGATCGATTGGTATTGATTCTCCCGTTCTACAAAACTCGTGGATGAGTTTTTCTCAACATCGGGGGAATTGATATAGATAAGTCACTTAATAGGCTTATTTTATTCCAAATAAGCCTTGGGTTGGGTTATATATTTGTTGGGCCTTTGATCCCATGGTTTTTCTTTGTAATGGGCCTAAAATATGGATAGAAAGTAGGAAAACGGGATTTAATTCATTAGCTTAGTTAGAGTCTTGGTTTGAGTCTATTTCCTTTCTTATATCAGTTTTTAATCAATTTAGGTTTCCCTATTAGTGAATGACTAGTTGGTTACCTACTCCATGTTGGAGTTTTAGTCTGGTCCTATGGAGTCCAACCCCTATTATGTAATGTCTAATCCTACTTGGAGTCTAACTCCTAGTTAGGTTATGATTGCTAGTCAGCCCTCTTTATATAGAGGAACTAATGTAATCTAATTTCTCAGATTTGAAGAATGATGAATTGAGTTAATGTGTGAGATCCTCCTTCTTCCCCCTTTTCTTTGTGTGATTTCTCCCTCTTCCCTACAACTCTGAGTTCACCTCAGGGATTCTTCCCTACCCCTAATACTTCTCCATCAAGGCAGGATCTGAAAAATATGGCTGAATAGGGAGAAAAATGAGATCTCACAAATTGTAGCTTAGATGAAGCCGACACTTAGAATAGATGAAGGTCCTACATGGGTCAACAAGCCCTCAAAAGATGAGCCAATTCAGATAGTTGAATTGAGAGTTATGTTGTTGACATGAATTACGAAACTTGATGAAAGTTCCGCAGTACATCAGCTACATGCCTTCATCTAGTCTTTTGATGGAATTTCTGAACCTTACAAGCATGTAATGATCACTCAAACACTCTCTCACAGCAAACAAATAAAAGGAAAAAAAGAAAATAAAGAAAATTGATGAAGGGTTGAAAAGGGAAGAAAATAATAGTGAATGGGCATCTCACCCCTCAGGTTTTGGGTATCTCACCCCTCAAGGTAATACCTATCTCAGCCATGAGCAAACACTCAATTTCATGAACTTCAATCTCTTTTTTTTTTTTTTTTTTTCATTATGATCATTGAGCTTTAAATAGCCTTACAAAACTGGGGCACAAAGAAAAAACAAAGAAAGGAAACTAATGGACTGAAATAAGGCTTTCTGATCTGTGTCTAACTTGCTAACCAAATAAGAATAAATTAGAAACTAACAATTAAACACAAAAAGGAAACTTACACAAGTTACAAAATAGAAACTACTTTAACTAACAAAATAAGAAACTAACAAGACTAAGTTGTTCAATAAGAAAATAGAAACTAACTGAAGTAGACTAAATAGGAAACTAAAATAGAAGGTATTGACCCAAAAGTACTGTTCACGTGAACAGTGTTTTCTGACTCTTGTTTTACTCTTATTCTTGAAGCTTTGATCTACATCATATGCACTTTGTACTGCTGCTCTATTGACTGAACTATGTTGACAACAATAACAACATCACACATGCACCACCTGTGCTTTGTGTGTACAACAGAAACAGCCTTTAAATAAATTCAGAAACAAGAAATCTATGACTTAAAACACCTAAACAAAGACTACCAGAAATACAACCTAACCAAGTCAACTACTAAAACTATGGACCACAAATAGTAATTGGGCCCCTCAACTCTTGACAGCTAACATTTAATATTTTTTTAAAGGAAATTACAAGAATTACCCTAAGAAACAAAATAACCCCATAACTAAATAAAAGCTAAATACCTACCAATGATGGGCCTTGTTTGGACCCAAACCTGAGCCCAGAGGCTTGAAGAATTGACTGGACCTTTTGGGCTTTAGTTTCTGAAGCCTATCATGTTTATCCGGCCATTCTAAAGTCACTACATCCATTCTCACATCCATTCTCGCCATCAGACCACAGCCAGCAACGAGCACTCACAAATATGTCAATCAAAGAGATTTAGGAGAAATGCAGATGTCCCATACCCCCCCCCCTTTTTTTGTAAACAATGGATAGGGCAAAGGAAAAAGTACCCACTCATCATGGCAAGAAATTCCAATCTAGGACCTTACCTGATTTTAATTTTTAAATATGAACCAACGGCATCTCATCTCGCTACTTCAACCCGTCATTTTTGTCACTCATTTAAAAAATAAAATAAATTAAGTCATTCTGAAGACTCCCCCCCCCCCCCC
>NW_024868130.1:176641-186437 GCF_013358625.1 Macadamia integrifolia
AAAAAAAAAAAAAAAAAAAAACCCCTGAAAGCTATGCATTTCATAAATTTGTGTTGTGTGGCAAGCTCTGAGCGAAGAGGATTTGCCGTAGGAACAAAGGGGAATTCTCGAAGCCTTCGGGAACTTCCTTCTCAAACCAGGAAAAAGAAAGGCAAAGCGATGGCGAGTTGGTGACAGATGAACGTATGAAGTTTCAGATTGTGCTGTCGTGCCCTCCAGGTCAACTCTTTCTGTGCAGGGAGGCCTTCGGTTGGAACGCATAACAAACTGAAAAGCACTTCCGCCAGTTGACAAATTCGTGCTCCTGTTGTAGCAGTGTTGAATGAACAGCAAGGACTCATCCCAGACCCGGGTAACTTTAAAGGTGGTCCTAAGAAACTCATGTGTTAGGCTGCGTTTGGTAGTCATTCAGTTCCAGAAACGACGTTCAATGTCAAAAACAGAACTTTCAGTTTCTGTGTCAAAATGCCGTTTTAAAACAAAAAAAATGGTGTTTGGTGAACCTATTACAGGAACGATTACCCTAGTTGTTCACTTTTTTTGTATTTGGAATGAAACCAAAATGATGGAACAAGGTTTCGTCGTTCCATTATTTTGCGTTTCTAGCGTTTTTTTTCCCCCCTTTTCATTGAAAAAAAAAAAAACCAAAAAACACCAAGTTGACACCAAACACTTCATTCCGTTTTTTTGTTCCCATATAACGGAAAAGTGTTTTTCTGGATGACTACCAAACGCAGCCTCCTATGCTTCTATTGGTGACCCACATTCAATATAAGCTGGCCGCTTTGACTTTGATTAGCTAATAAAGTATTAATGGCCACAAAGGCATACATAGAAGGCAGAAGACAGAGAACGCTCGATGAACGATGATTGAAGATGGAAGTTTGTAGTAGACCACTACATTTTGGAAGCAAAATTCAGCCAGCACATTAACCTGAACTTACTGAATCCGGAAGGTCGAATACAACAAAAACATAGTTATTCCCCCTCCGGCATCCAAACCCTTCCAAGGACACTTACCTGGTCTCAAGCATTCCTCTCACTTAATCAATGCCTGGGGCTCCCCCCCCCCGTCTAAAGAACTAGAGCGCCCTCACTGCACTAACGATTCAAAAAATCCCCCTAGCCTTTTTATGTTCTAAGCCCCTTTGGCAGGCAATTACCGCAAGATCTCATTTGAAAGCCACTCACCTTAAGCTTGATAATTATAACCCCCTACCAAATAGCAAGACATCGGAGACAAGGCATCTCACCAAAACGTACTAGGCCATTAAAATTCCTAATGTTATAAGCCAATTGAAGAGCACATTACAATAAAAAATCCCTAATGTTTATGACTTGATCAGTTGATTTAGTTAATCTTTAAAATAAAAATAAAAAAGACACTAAATTATTCCTACTTAACTAATCTTGTAGTCCTAGCTTCAACCCAATACCATATTATAAGCCCATTACAATAAAAACCTATTGCACCAAAGTACATTGATCCAAGCAAAGACAAAAAACTAAAAATAAAAGAATACTACAACAACAACAACAATTCAGCAATATCCCACCTAAATGGGGTTGGCTACATGGATCTTTGCCCTCCAAACAGCTCTAATCGAGGTCATACTTGAGTCAAGACCTAAACTATGCATGTCTTTCCTACTACTCGTAGGGTCATTTTAGGGTTAACCCCAGCTCTTTTAGTTCCTTCAATATGAATCAGACCACTTCTCCATATTGGTGCATCCCATGGTCTCCGTTGAACATGGTCATGCCACCTCAAACGACTTTCTCAGAGCTTATAATGTCTGGGGACAACTCCGAAATCAACGCTAATATGGTCATTCTTTATTTTATCCTTCCTAGTTTTGCCGCACATCCATCTCAACATCCTCATATCTGCTACACTAATTTATATATATGATGCTTCTAAACTGCCCAACATCCCTCCTGAGACATTATAGTCGGCCGTACGACTTGCCTATAGAATTTTCCTTGAAACTTTAAAGAAATACATCGATCACACAACAACCCAAACGCACTTCTCCATATTATTCATCCCACTTTAATTCTTTGTGAAGCATCATCCTCTATATCACTTTTTTATTTATGGTTGCCTCCAGATATCTAAAATAATCACTTTGCGGTATCTCTATCCCCTCAATTTTCACCATTTCGTTATCCATCCTAGTTTAACTAAATTGTTACACACTATATACTCCGTCTTCGTTCTACTTATCTTAAAACCTTTTGATTCCAAAATTCATCTCCATAACTCCAACTTAGCTTC
Organism: Macadamia integrifolia; assembly: GCF_013358625.1. Classification (NCBI taxonomy): domain Eukaryota; kingdom Viridiplantae; phylum Streptophyta; class Magnoliopsida; order Proteales; family Proteaceae; genus Macadamia; species Macadamia integrifolia. Next base: position 178,920 of record NW_024868130.1, read on the forward strand.
AATCCTTGCTTTTGTCTAATCCACCATATCAATATCACCAACAAAAAGGATAGACCACAGAACCTCATCTTGAATGTTCCATGTTAAATCATCCATGATAACCGCAGTATGAATGGGAATTCACTACCTTGACCTCCCACGGTTCTCACACTAATCACCACACCCTCATACATATCTTTAATTATTTTCACCTACTTACTCAGCACCTCTCTTTCTAGTACATATATCGGATTAACTCTCTATAGGGACTCTATCATAGGCTTTTTCTAGGTCAATAAACACCATATGGAGATCCTTTTTGCGAACTCTAAATTTTTTCATGAGCCTCCTGAGTAAGTAAATAGCTTATGTCGTAAATATACCTAGCATAATATCAAATTAGTTCTCTGAGATATTAGTTTCTCTTCTCAGGTGGGCTTCAATAACCTTCGCCCAAAATTTCATAGTATGACTTATTAGTTTTATGCCTCTATAGTTATGGAAGCACTGAATATCACCTTTATGTTTGTAGATTGGAACTACAATGTTTCTCCTCCACTCTGGAAATTTATGTGCTTTCCGTGCATCAATTATAAGGCATTACAGTCTACATTGATACTTAGGTCTCCTAAACTGACTCCCTAACACTCCTATAGTGAGTTAGAATTCAAGCTACTACTTGGAATAGTCAAAACAGACTTATTTGACACTCCTAATCAAACTAGGACTCTAAAACAGAGCACAAAATTAAAATGTAATCTGAACTCATATTCCTAATGATTCTATGACAGTTTGACAGTTAACTTTTAACATCAAAAAATAAAAAATAAACAAAAATAAAACTTTAAATTAATCCTATTAATGCCCATTAAAAAAGACTTGACGTTAACTAATCTAGTAGTCCTAGCTTCTACCAATATTATAGGCCCATAAAGTGACACATTACAATGAAAACCCATTGGACCATAAACCCATCATATATGTAACTCAATCAAGGCTTATTTCCATTCAAAGAAGCCCAGTTATGGGATTTTCCTGCATCAGTGGGATACAAGTTTGGGCATACGGGCTCCACCATAATATGTCAAAAAGGAGAAAAGGGGGCTTGGAATGGAACTTTTCCTCTCTTCACAAAATTGAGTTCAATCATAAATGTCCTAAGAGATGTTCATAAGGCCTAAATTGTGGGTTGTATCTAACAAAGGAAAATTGTGGGACATAAGCTAGTAAGAACTTAATGTAAATAATACGATCTTAATTTTAACTTATTTTAATAAGCCTAAGTTTTTATACGAACAAGAGCACAGTGACAAAAAACAAGTTATACTTCTTCCTGCTACTTCCCCTTTATTCTTTTCTAGCAGCAGCTACTGGCTGTAACGGGAAACAGTGGTACTGTGACTACTATCCATGATTCAAACCTCTCTAGTAATGCCAACGATAAACCTCAATATCCTTATCTTTTTTGATAAAGCATTAGTAGTCTTCCCTATGATAAAGTTTGGCATATATCAAACGGACAACACTCCAAAAGCACCAATCCACATCATCCACCCTGTGTAATACTATGAGCACATCAGTTTCTCCTTCTCTAAGGAATTCTAGACTATAGATATACATTAGACCTTTTCCTTCTTCCTTGTTAACAGTAATCAAATCAATTTTGACTTCCCTTTTCACTTCTTTTTTTTTTTTTGGGTGGAGTAATTATACTTGTTGCATCTCCTCCATGGAGAGTTTAGTTTCCCTTTCTTTGGCTAGAAATGTTATTCATTAACATTTAAAAGAGAAAAAAAAAAAAGGAACCACTAACCATTAACCAAGGTTCCAAACAGTTTAGAAATTAATAGGGATCATGCAACGCATGCCTTGTGGTGTTCCAAAGCTAGTGCAGGTTTGGTCTTCGACCAGGTTTCAACCCTGGCCGTACATATCAGGTTTTGACCGAAACCTAGAATTTTTTTGGGGCAATTGAAACCTAGGTTTTGAAGCCCAGAAAATGGTTTTTTAATCTTTTTTTTTTTGGCTGCCTATTTTATCATTTTATACATAATCCATAAAATTAGTTTTACACCAAAAAAAAAACCCCCAAAATGGTACTTGTGGTTCAGTCCCAAGTTTGCTAGTGTGCATGTACATTAGCTCTATTGGGGAAAAAACCATTACCTTCAACTTCCAATCACACAAATCCAAGCTATAGAAGGGTTGAATGTGTAGAAGAATGCAAAAGAAGGGGAAGAAATCGAGTGATTTGGCAAAATCCCAAGGAGCAGTGTCGAAACCAGTTTCGACGCTTGGTTTCATCTCGGCCTATGTCGAAACTGCAAAACGATGGTTCAGAGTCTGGAAAGAATCTCTAAACTCTCGAGTGTTAGAACCATACCTAAAGGACCGGGATCATAATTAATAGGATTAATGAAGTCGAGAAACTAAACAGAAATCTACAATTATTCAGAATCAGAATAATGAATTGAACTAGTGTGTACCAAACACTACACAAGGACTACATTTATGAGTAAATAGTTTTCAAAGTTCAGGGGATAAAAAATAAAAAATAAAAAGAGAAAGAGAGGTAGATGGTAAAACAAGGACTGAAAATCTTATTGTGCAAGTAGTACTCAAAGACCAATCGCTAGGTGTCACAATGTTGCATAGTTTTCAAGGCATCTCCTGTCGCCTAGGTGGCCAGGCAGTTTTGTCTGGATTGTCACCTGGGCAACACCTAGGTGCCTTGCTGGTGTCGCCTTAATTCCCCCCCCCCTTTGACAGCCTTGGTTCACCTAGGTACAGTGACAACTATGAGGTGTTGACAATTGAGAATTAGACTCACCAAATCCTGGTAAGTAGAACCAGCACAGAAAATATTACTTTTAATGGAATGAGTTGGTAAGACAAGTCTGCAACTGAATATGTTGGAGAAACAGGGAGTGGTCTGTAGTTGTAATATTTGGAAGATGAGCATCTGGTGTGAAACCAGTAAAGTAATCAATAGAATTAAAGACAAAACATCAATAGAAGTAAAGATAAGGCCTGATTTGGTATGATTTCTATTTCAATTTCATGGGATGATTTCTATATCCAAAGTTGTTTGGTTGGACTTTTGCACCTTATTTCAATGAAATAGAAATCAAATTTCACTGAAATTCTGAAATAGGTGAGCTCTTTCAATTTTGAAATTGAAATTCCATTTACCCTCGCTCTTTAATGAGCACATGGTTAATTTGATTGGCAAAGCAGTAATTTCATGTTAAAAAATAAAACAGCACCCTTCTTCTTCTACTAATGGTCTAACCACCACTGCCACCGCTACCACTACCGCTACCGCTGCCCTGCCGCTGCCCTTCCCCAAAGAAATATAGAAAATCTATTCTCAGAAATTGAACTACTAAATGGATTTCTTATTCTTGAAATATTTTCAGATTGATACAGCCAAACAGTTCCAATTTCTTGAACAAAAAATTATTTGTTGACTATTTCGTGAAAATTAATCGAAATTGAAATAGAAATCATACTAAATCAGGCCTTAACATAAGGTACGAAACCAGATATTAATACTGTAACAACAGAACCTTGACTACCAAGTCCGAGAGTGAACCGATCAGTAAGGAAGAAGATATGACAAGGAAATGATGAGTGAGGAGTTGTCAGAAAACAGGGTATCTGCCCAGTTGATGAAGAATAGACATGAAAGATGGAAGAAATTGGACCTGGAAGAGGAGCACTAGAGGACAAGAACACACACCAATCGAACCATAGTTGTCATGGTGTCTAGGCAACCCAAGGCGTCAGAGGGGGCCTCGATGGAAGACAACCAAAGGAACCTGGATGCGTAGGAGACGCCTTGACAACTATGAATCAAGCAAACCTTTGGTCCCAGCAGTCGGATAACAAGAAGCATATGAAAACTCAAAAAAAAAAAACTTCAATCAATCAATTGATTAACCAATTGGGGGACGTACGTACATATAAGTTTCTTACAATTACAATATTGACTCATAAAGGGACTAATCTTCATCTCAAATTAAATATTTATTAAAATCGAAACTGAACTCAGCTACTCTACTGCGAGCTAACCATGTACCCATTGCAACAACTCAAGGACTGATACTAGACTCCTAATTCATGTTTCTGTTGACAGTGATGCGGATCCGAGGGAATCGGATTGCTTCGGGGCCCACAGTTAACAATTAAAACAGTTCTCAAAGAAGTAGGGGCAATTTTGTAATTTTTGGTACAATTTAGGAATCTTTTTTTTTTTAATGAAATAGCTGAATGAGATCAGATCTGGAATTAATCCGAAAGAAAACTCAATTCTGGAATTTTAGTTGGTGTTTCTAATAAAGAATGGCAGAATTGTAATTATAAGTCACCAATCTAATTAATGAGAAACAAGGAATAGCGTTAGATGAGGGAGGGGTATTCTGGAATTAGAAATAAAGAAACTCAAAGGGAATTAAAAGTTAAAGGCGGGGGTATAATAGGAAAAACCAAATTGAAGGGCTTTAAACTACAACTCACGAGTCTATCTTCTCCTTTCTTGGACAACCAGCAGGGGCGGAAGAATCCAACAGCTTGCGAGGGCTAAATCTCCTTCAAATCCCCTCTATTAGGCCTGAGATTCCAGGCGATGATGCTTCACTAAAGGGCCTCTTGATCTCATATGGGAAATACCTCAGAACAGCAATGCAAACAGGGGTTGTAGTGCCTGCAAACAGATCTGGCGGTAGGTTTAGGTAACCTGAATTGCAGGTTTTTGTTTCTCACAGCAGGAGTCACCTTCAGGCCTGATATTCAAGGGTTAGAGTTGCCTTGGGGAGGGCTTCCTTCAACCAAAAGCTCTAGGGCTGTGTCTACCGCCCAGAACAGGGAACCGATAATAGCAACAGAGAATAGGAGTAGTAGGAAGGAGAAAAGAAGAAGATAAGAAGGAAAAAGAGAATAGTTCAGAGAGAGAACTCCAGAAAAAGAGAACAAGAGATAAGCAGTCCACGGCAGCCATCATTTCATCCAAAATCTATTTACAATTTCATTCAATTCTTCAAAATTCTAAAACTGAACTTCTTCATCGTTTACATGTCCAATATAAAGAAAAAAATCAAAAATTAATGGCAACTAACTTAAAATAGAAACTAATCTAAAATTAGAAACTAACTAATTTCAAAGAAATTGTTTCTAAAACAAAAGAAAATCAAATCAAAAAGATTTTTTTTTCCTAAATCCATCGTGCATCTGCATCAACTCTCCCTGTCTTAAAAGAACTCGACTCCGTCGAGTTAGGTTGTGCTCCCAAGACTCCCTTGTAAATCGCTCGCCGATGAGGTGACACATATTTCGAAACAGAAGATGGGAACATAACTCCAAAAGGAGGGAGAGTAGACTGACATGTCACTGGAGCAGGAGTCAGTCGACGACGTGGCATGTCGGATAATGCATGTGGCCTCATTAAGTACATACGACCTCCTTGCTTCACCTTGATGGTGTTCTGTGCGCCATCGTAGAGAATGCCTGCATGTCGCTGCCAAGGTCGCCCTAGAAGAATGTCGTAGTGTGCCAATGGGGTGACCAAGCAAGTCACACAGTACTGTAGTGGCCCAAACTGTAAGTGTACTCGAACAACTGCAGTGGCCTCTTCTCGAGCTGTAGGTCTAAAACCTCACACGTGAATCTTCTTGAAAAGTTGCTTCTGTGGAAGGTTGTGTGCTCGAACAAATTCAGCAGATATAAAATTTGCCTCCCTCTGCCCCAGTATCAACAACTGCATGAACATCAGTATGGTCAGAGCCGTGCAGGAAAGTACCCTTCTGTCTGAAGAGAGGAGCCTTATCAACTAGTATATTCGAAAAAGATGAAAGGCTAGCTGAATGAGCTTCTACATCCTCATCTTCATCATTGACAAGATCATCGTCCTCGAGGGAATAAGGATATAAATGAGATTCATCTTCACTTTTCTCTGTCGGCTGCTTCTCTGCTACGTTCACAGAACGAGTCCTGTTGGGACACTTGTTGGAATAGTGACCCTTCTCGTCACAACTATGGCATATGATATTCTTCACCCCAACACTATCCTTATTGAACTCTGACCTTTTCTCTTCAACTCTGCGAGCTTCAGGCTTCTTTTCCTCCATACGTGGTGGAGGTCTATAAACTGAAAAAGTCTTTAGCATACCCTTCCAATAAATGGACTTCTTCAGCTGTTTGGGCATAAGCCGCTGCCACATCAACAGACCTGAAATCAGTGTTAACCAACTCAAGTCGAATCTTAGTACTTAACCCACTGATATATCGCATCACCCGTTATTGGTCTGTTTCCTGAAGTCGACACCTTGAAGACAATTTGTGGAATTCGAGGGTGTAGGAATCCACATCTTTGTTCCCTTGTTGCAAGTTAAGTAATTTATGAAACATTACCTTTTCATAATTAAGAGGAACAAATTTTTCAGTCAGGATCTGCTTCATGACCTCCCAATTGGTAACGGGTCCAAGTCTTCTAACAAACCTTGCATGTAGTACATCATCCCACCATAAACATGCATACCCAATAAACTTGGTGATGATGAGTTCACACTTCTTCACGTCTAAAAGAGACTTATACGCAAAAATTCTCTCCACTTTGGTAAGCCAGTCAAGTTCCTCAGGTCCCTTTTCACCACTGAACTCGGGAACCTCAACTTTGATGCCATAATCTCTGTCAGAAACTTGCCGGGTAACATCCTGGGGAACAACTGGATCAAGTTGCTGCCTCTGAGGTGTATCTTCGATCCGTAAAGTATTGAGCTAAGGAGGTAATGTAGAGGATCCTTCTTCAGCTCGTTTGTCAGACCTCTTCATAAAGGCAATCATCTCTTCCATAAACTTGTCAAACTTGGCTTCAGTCCTCTCAAGCCTAGCATCAGTATTCTGTTGGTTCTCGGCTAACTCGCGATACAATTTGTTCAACTCAGCATTGGTAACGTTACCTGTCATGGTTAGGGAAGTGCAGGAAATTTTGCTCTGATACCACTTGATGCGGATCCGAGGGAATCGGATCACTTTGGGGCCCACAGTTAACAATTAAAACAGTTCTCAAAGAAGTAGGGGCAATTTTGTAATTTTTGGTACAATTTAGGAATCTTTTTTTTTTTTAATGAAATAGCTGAATGAGATCAGATCTGGAATTAATCCCAAAGAAAACTCAATTCTGGAATTTTAGTTGGTGTTTCTAATAAAGAATGGTAGAATTGTAATTATAAGTCACCAATCTAATTAATGGGAAACAAGGAATAGCGTTAGATGAGGGAGGGGTACTCTGGAATTAGAAATAAAGAAACTCAAAGGGAATTAAAAGTTAAAAGCGGGGGTATAATAGGAAAAACCAAATTGAAGGGCTTTAAACTACAATTCACGAGTCTATCTTCTCCTTTCTTGGACAACCAGCAGGGGCGGAAGAATCCAGCAGCTTGCGAGGGCTAAATCTCCTTCAAATCCCCTCTATTAGGCCTGAGATTCCAGGCGATGATGCTTCACTAAAGGGCCTCTTGATCTCATATGGGAAATACCTCA
>NW_024868131.1:0-13083 GCF_013358625.1 Macadamia integrifolia
GAGGCCCTGTTGTAATGAAGGTAGAGCAAGGTGTGTCGATACCTCCAGGGCTTAACGGGCCTTCGGAATCAGTCCACTTATGTAAGCAACAAAATATAACACGGCGTATCCCTAACAATTTCCACATTGGTTTGAATTTTGTTGGTCGGGCCTTCTATGAAGATAAAATATAGATGCTTTCATCTCCATACCTCTTTAAGGTACAAACCTGCATTCATCTGTCACATCATCTTCAACAGCAAGTAAAATTGATCAAGTCCAAATAACACTCAAACTTCTATATAGTAATTGACTTGGTGAAAATATCTATAGGATTATTATCTATGTAAATTTTTTTTAAGTGAATACTGCATTCCTACACTCTGATTTTGTGAAATCTCATATCAATATGTTTTGTCTTTGCATAAAACACTTGATTCTTTATAAGATATATGACACTCTGACTGTTACAATGTAACATCATACCTCCTTACACCAACTCAAACTCATGAACCAACACAACCAACTACACCCCCTTCCTTGGCAGCCTCAACCACTGGCATGCACTGCCTGTGTAGTGGACAATGCAATTGTGTATCCTGTAATAAACCCATGGACACAAGTTTGGGGTTTGATCATTTCTCGCAAGAGGTAATGCCGGATTGTTTGGCATCCTTGTTGCAAGCCATGGAAGAGAGTGGTGGAAGGGAGAAGCATGATGAAAGAGGGAGTTGCATATAGCTTTTTGAGCAGGAAGGGGTGGTGGTGAAGTGCTTCACTCATAATGACGAGAAAGACAAGGCGATTTGAAAAAAAAAAAAAAAACACTAATCTACTTGAGAATGATATATAACTCATATAAGTACGTATTCAATAGCTAAGATTGACGTAAGGGCCACCTAAGATATCTGTAATTGCCTTTAAAACGCTTCAGTAAAAGGGACAAGGACTACACTAATGTACATAACTATGACACCACATTGTGGAATGTGGCCACCCACCTGATTGACTATTGAAGGTTGTCCCTCGCTCAGTGTGATTCTCCAACATTAATAGATATGCGCACTGCTTGACAGCGTTTCGTTTCTGCCGTTTTGGCATTTTCTTGTTCCTAAAAGTGAAAAAATAACCTAAAAAGTATTTGATAAAGTTGTTCTGTTTCACCCATTTTTAGAAACATAAATCAAAATTTATGGCTATATACAATTCTATAAACTACTTTGACGAAACAAGTCGACTTGTTTTGTCGTTTTTAGAAACGAATTTAAGAGAAAAAAAGGGCTTTTGTGCCCGATAAATCTCTCAATTATTTAAACCTAAAAAGAGGCAACCAAATCCTCTTTCCCTTTTGGGCATACGATGATACTATCGGGATTTTTAGTGACATTATGTCTACAAAAAACGTTTCGAGAAACAAGTTTATCAAACACCAAATAATTCGTTTTTGTTTCCAGAAACATGAAAAGTCGTTTCTGCTGTTTCTAGACACAGAAACAGCAAAAACATTATCAAACGGTGCCATAGTCAACGTTTGGTACCGTTTCCGTTACACGTTTCGTGTTAAAAACGAAAATTTCAGTTTCTGTGTCAAAATGTCGTTTTTAAACGAAAAGGGGTGTTTGGTGAATATGTTTCAGGAACGGTTTCAGAATGGAAAAACGACAGTTGTGGCGTTGTAAAACTTGTTTCAAAAATGTTTTTATGGATGAAAATCAATAATTACAGAAATAACATTAATTAAAATTCTATCATAAATTGATAATCTTTTGGGACAATATTGAAATAGTAGATACCAAGTAAAGAAAGTGGTTCCAAAATATAAAAAGTACAGATGGTATTTTAATCTTGAGCCTAAACCCTAACCGTAGCAAATTAGGTCAAAAACGGTATCCTATCACCCCCAATGTAAAATTCCAATGGTATTTTAAGTTCCGAATCTCAATCATATTTCATACCAGAAGCCGATGAACAGAAATCTGATGAATGACGAAGAATAGGGGCGGCAACATTGTCTCTCCTCTCTATGAGAAATCAAGTTTTCTGCTTAAAAAATAAAAAATAAAAAATAAGGTGAGATGAGGTTGAAGAACAGAGAAGCGGGTAAAAGGAAAAGATGAGGCTATGGGGCCGGCGGCATTACCTATTGTGAAGAGAACTAGGGGCGACAGCGGTGTGGTGTCTTCTGTATTGAGAGAGAGGTGAAAGAATTTATTGGGAACGATTTGCAAAAAAAGTTCTCTGTTTTTTTTTTTCCAAATTGGAACGAAACTGAATTGACTGAACGTGGATTTATTAATGTATTTCTAAGGCGGTGTTTGGTTCGAATTATCCATCGGATCAGATTCTAGGGATTCAGGATTCTGGATCTAACTCATATGAATGAGTTTCTTTGGAATTATTTCCTTTTGGTAAAAAAACTGTTTGGTTACCTTGATTCTGTTACTTGATTCTGAGTGGAAAACTGTTTGGTTACCCTGATTCTGTCATTTGATTCTGAGTGAAAAACTGTTTGGTTACCCTGATTCTGACCATTGATTCTGAGTGTAAAACTGTCTGGTTACCTTTGAGTCTTTGAACCCATGTTCTGTTGGCAAAAAAAAAAAAAAAAAAAAAAAAAAAAATCCAAAAAACAAAACCAAAAACTAAAATTTGTTCAACACATGTAATTTATTTTTTATTTTTTTCTTTTTCTTTTTTATGGTAATATGTGAAAAGTTTAACTGATTGACATCTCTATTACTGATGGCCTTCAAACCTTGGTAGAGCAGCCCTCCATAGATGAGAAATAAAGTCATAATTAAACAGAATCATGATCTGTTGGTCAGATCAGCAGTAATTTCATATGCTTCAGATCTGAAAATTGCCCAAACCAGAGCATGATTTGGATTATGGAGATAGATCTTCTTCAAAGTGGGTAGAAACAATAGTCTCCAATGACTTATACAAGTAATATAGATCCTTAGGACCAAATGAGAGAAGAAGCATGTAAATGTATAATATAGTATTGAGTTCATCCAGGTACTAGTAAATGATAATTAAGTCTTTCTATATAAAAAAAAATGTAATGAACTCAATATCATTACAATGTCTTCGGCCTTTTATTTTCCAAAAAATTTCAAAAAATTTCATCCTATATTTTTGTTTAAATCTAGCTTATTGACTGTGTCAAGAAAATCTCTCAGCATCCTCGTATGACCCTCCGATTCTTTTATTGCACCGTTCAAGTATCCTTTGATATAGTCTGATGAAGGGGAAGGAGATGATGAATTTGAGGTTTCCGAGCATAGTGACCTAGGTGGAGTTTGGTAAGTATGACAACTTGGACTTGAATTTGATATCCATTTAAACATTCCACAACCTTTATTTTCAATTTATAAAGCAAATATAATCATCTTATAAGAATACAAGGAAATAAACATTCAAATCTTAAACTTCTGAAAAAAATAAAAAATTTAAGAAATTCATACCCCAGTTGATTGTGGACAACACCAAAAATATCGACCATAATTTGCACTTGTCTTTGCAGTTCTGACCTTACACTGACCGTTCCCACATTCACACATCTTAAGATGGTCAACCCATATGAAGAAGGGGCAATTCATTGAACATTTAAAAAATTTCCTTCCAACATGTGACCCTGACTTAGAAGTGAAAATTGAGCAATCTTTCCCACAGTAATCACACTTCACAATAGCACAAGCGGACACATTTGATGTCATCTGTAAGTTAACACAAACATTTCCAAGAGAGGAAATATGCATAGAAAATACTGTTAAGTACGCCCCTCATCTGAGTGTGATGGACAAATATGACCATGTGACCCTGACTTAGAAGTGAAAATTGAGTAATCTTTCCCACAGTAATCACACTTCGCAATAGCACAAGCGGACACATTCGATGTCATCTGTAAGTTAACACAAACATTTTTAAGAGAGGAAATATGCATAGAAAATACTGTTAAGTACGCCCCTCATCTGAGTGTAATGGACAAATATAAGGTAATAAGAGAATAATTATGAGGGGAGGATGCTTAAAACCAAAAAATAAGAGACTTCAATGGCACAAATTTTATGCCTCCTAAACAGGAACTGAAACTGGTATACAATGGTGGGAAAGGAAAGAAAAAAAAAGTGATCAAGATCCACCTACAAGGATCCTAATAAATCACCGAACAAAAGGCACTACGCAAGATTAATACTTGTCAATGGACATCCACAAGAATAGATACCGATATAGTACAACTATATCCCTATTTATACCATACCAAATAACCAAAAATATTATGACAAATAAGAATGAGGTTGTCCATACTTAAACCTTGAAATCATTCAGAGAGGAACATACAAAGAACCATTGTCTTAATATTTCTTAAGACCATATTCAACTCATTGTCACAGACTTAACATAATATCAAGTTACATCAACCAAACACATCAAATTTGTATTCAAAAAAACCATTGTCTTAGAATTCTTCTCACTTCCTATTGTCACCTCAATTCTTCTCAATCTCTAGCAAGTACATCTCAAGCAGATTTCGCCTATCTTCTACTCTTGTTTCCAAGAAGATAATGGTAGAATTCTTCTTAGCCATGAAATATTTCTTGGCCTTAAACTTTTGTTGGAAATTGAGGTCTGGAATGGCATCAACAGCATCTATAATTGCTCTCCCAAATTCAGACGGAGATTCATTCATTACCATCTTTTCGATTGAGTTAGCAATCGATTTCAATGGACTTACCACTTTTTCAGCTGCACCCTTCTTCCTCTTTTCTCTACCACTGTTGACGGACCCACGAGGTCTTCCTCGAGAACGACTGGTGCTACCAATGGGAGTGGAAGGAACACTTTCTTCAGAATCAATAGGTTTATAGTCAACACCATCATTGTTCCCTATTCCCTCAACCTAAGTACCAGTCACATCCATCATAACTTCAGTGGCAGCTTCAAAGGGGACTGTTGAATCATTCCCAGTTGCCATCTCTTTCCTTAGCAACGCTCCAACTTCAAGGTGAATTAGGAACACACTATGTTCTTTCCAATACTTTTGTTCTTTTTTCTAGCAATATAAAAGATAATGTCAATGTACTTCTTTTTTCAAGTAAGAAAAAAAAAACACAATTATATAGAAATTATAATTTAAAAAATTCCATTATACCCTATAGTCATTCCAGAAGTGTTGAGGAGCGTCAAATCTCATATCAGATGCATTCCAACCCAACCCAACCCACTTTACTTTTGTAGATCACCCAATGCTCTAAGCCTTTGCTTCCAAATCCAGAAGTGGTTTCTCACTTGTTCACAGTCGTAACTAGTGAAGAATTTCTCTTTTAGTTGGTTGGCAATTTCAATGAACTGCTCTTTTTTCAGTCCATTATCTCCACTCTTACCATTCTTGTACTGCTTTAATATACAATCCAACATGTAATGAGAAACGGCACTAGGCCATGAAGCAATGTCCCGTGACCTACTATTAGAATCTCCTATTGGTTCCATCACATCAAAACTAACAAAATACACCACAATACAATACAATGTGAGTATATTTCATAAATACCAAGTAATAATAACAATTACTAATTGGGAAATCCATAAACCTAGCATTGCAATTCAGTTAATAGTCCACATACATGCATCCCACAACATAAAATTTTAAACCAAGTATGTTTAAGTTATACAGTCATCCCAAACCATGTAAAAAAATTAAAATTGTTCACATCGGAAATACATTCCAAATAGAAGTTAATCACTAGCAAATATTTCAGTTCATAAATACTCAATCTGAGTAGGACAAATCGTCAGCCACCCAATCAGCCCACATCTGGTCAGCAATTTGTTCTCGAAATAGATCCCAATTAGCATTCTCCTGCACATGATCCTCTCCATCAGAACTATTGTCTTCAACATCATCATTTACTTGGTGGGGGGTAGATTGGGTACTAGTACTATCTTCTTCACCCTCTTCACTTCTTCTTCAACACTATTCTGTGTAAGAATGTGGTTGTGCAACAGCACACATGCCAACACAATTCTTGCTTGTGTTTTGAAAGGATATTCTTGTTGATTTTTCAAGATCTTGAATCTTGACTTCAGGAGGCCAAATGAACGTTCAATCACGTTTCTTAATTGTGAATGTCTCAGGTTAAACAATTCCTTTTTATCACTTGGTGACTGATTACAATCACTCTTTCAGATGGTATCGAACGTTTCGATATGGCCGTAAGAACCCCGCTTGGTTAGCATACCCAACATCAACGAGATAATATTTACCTCGTGGCACCACCAATTTTCCGTCACCATCTCTGTGCAATGCATTGTCTAAGATTCGAGCATCTGATGTTGACCCTTCCCAACCAGAAAAAATGTAAGTATATTTCATATCAAAGTCACAGGCAACAAGAATATTTTAGGAAATATCACCCTTCCTATCACGAAACCTCGGATGGTCGCTTAGATGCACCCACGCAGGGATATGGGATCCATCTATGGCTCCGATGCAGTCCTTGAAATAAGGGTAAAATCTTCCTTCATTACTTGTTATTCGATGATGTGCTGCGACACTTGGAGGTTTCAATAGTATCGGATACAATTTAATGATTGCACCCAATACAAGGTTAAAGTACCGACTTACAATCTCACTAGAATGTCCAAACTTGTGTGCAATGACACGATTTTTAACATTGTGTCCTACTGTCTGTAGAAACATAACTAGTTGTTCATTCACTTGCACAGATCTGCTATCTCTCAATAGACCCTTCTCCCTAATCAAATGACATAAACTGAAAAAAGCCCTCTTGCTTAACCTTATTTGTTCTCGACAGGTTTTATCAGTGTGACCGATAATTCTCTCTGTCTTAATAATACTGCGTAGGGGTTCACAACGGTATGGCTTTTTGTTCAGATATTTTTTGATATACTGGTCTATTGGTATAACAACAGCAGTTGCAGCAAAGATTATGATTTTCCTTCGCCTCTTGTAGCCATCATCAAACTCCATTATAAAAGTAAATCTACATTCAAATTAAACAAATAATAAATTATTGCTCATGATTAATTAAAATGTTATTTTATAATTTTTTAATACAGACACTCAAACCCATGATTAGTAAACTTCCAGTGTTTACCAATCATAAAAGTGATAATGGGATAGAAAGATCCAATATTCAGTCACATATTGTTGTTCATTCAAGCAACATTCAATGAATAATTTCATAGCAAACAGAGCATCAATAGGAAAAGAATAGCAACAAAAAATCTACTGAAATGTAAATTCCCAAACTTTGATTCACAAATCACTATCAATCTTGAGGACAGACAAATCAACCACTTCCTTCCATAAACAAACAAAGCAATACCAAATCCATGCGATTTTTCAACTAATTTTACAACCATGGTCTAGGGATTCGAGAAAAAAAATTACACTGTGATAGCAGAGAATGGCACAAAGAAGGTGAGGAAGAAGAAGAGTTGAGAGAGAGTGCAGGGATTTACCTTTGGTTGTAGGTTCCAAAATCCACAGCCCCTACTAGTAATGTAATCAAAGTCCAGCGGCTGAAACAATGAACAAAAAAGACACCCCAAAAAAATTAGTCATACTCACATCAAGCAGATAGCACGGAGTATATGAGTTGAGAGAGGGTAAGAGTGCAGAGATTCAACTTCTTTCAAAACCGACCTCTGCAGTCGCTCTTAGAAGAGGAGGAGGAAGAAGAGTTGAGAGAGGGTGAGGCTTCGGTCGTTTTCAGAGCAACTAGGACGTGATTCTGTAGACCATATTCAACCCTAAACACAAACTAAGAAGAATAAGAATCGAGAGCAAAGAAACTTGCATACAACAAAAACAAGTTATCCGAGAGAGGAATAGAAGCAAAGGGGGGGGGGGAAATAACTGTTATGCTATATCTTAAACTTAAAAATCCCCAAATTAGGGTTTCAGATCTTCGATTGAAGAAGATAACAGACCATACCGCTGACTTCAGATGGATTTTGCACTACCCTCGGCAGCCGATCGTCTAAGCCAAATGTGTAAACCTTACACAGTGAAATAGAAACCTAAGAGGCAAACCCTAGATACGAAGGTAACAACATAAAAATTAGAAACATAAGCTCAATAATATGAGTAAAACACAGGCGAAGAACAAGAAGAAGAAAACACATAAAGAGGACCAAACGCACCTTGAATACAACATCGGTTTTCAGATGGCTATCGGCTGCGATCGTCTTCCATGCAAAGCGGTTAAATGTGTGACAAAAGAAATCTCACCTCACATTTTCACTTTCACCGGAGAGTGTCGATCGGCTTTCAACGAATGAGAGTAAAGTGAAAGAAAAACCCGATAAAAGTTGATTCACCCTGATTCTCTACCTTTTATATGAAACCTAGAATCCCTGACTAGATTCTGGATTTACCTATTCAGGTTGATCCAGTGGAGTCCTGAGTTTTAGTGTAAATGGGTGATTCAGTTGAACACGTTGACTCCGAATCAGTTGCCTTAAAATATGAATCAAACGGTTTAATTTAAATGAGAACTTGAATCCCTAGAATCTGATCTGACAGATAATTCGAACCAAACACCCCCTAAAAGGCTCAAAGAAGTGTTGAAAGCTACAGCAAGGCATGCATCTCAAATATCTTACATTTTAGGCAACCATACTTTCAACTAAACAAAACAAAACCTTAACAAAAGAAATGATCCTTTTCCTTAAAAAAAAAATTAAAAAAATAAAATCAAAATCTGATCCTCCCATACATAGTTTGAGAAATCAATATTTAATTAAAGAGAAAGTATTCCTTCACTGCGGAGCAAGGATTACCACATCATTCTAAAGCCCCGTGATTCCCATTCACCATGGATTAAAAAAAAAAACTCAGTCTATTGATTAATGAATTATTTTCTAATTTTGTATTATTGTAGGGAGATGGAGAGATATTGCTTCCACCACCCTTCACTTACATCTTTTATGATAAAAAAAAATCCATAATAAAACATTTTTTTTTGTTTTTTTAAGGGGGTGTTAAACCAATCATGCATATCTTTAATTAGGGAAAGTATTTTCTGTTGGGGGGGGGCTGCGGCATCCCCTGTGCACAGGAGGAGTAATGGGAACATGTAGGGAAGCATCAACTTGGATGATTTTTTCGCATTTTATGGGGTAGGGCGGTCATTTCACCCTACGTGTGCACGAAGGAACCACGTTCCCCCACAGAATTCTTTTACTTGTTAAGGTATTAAAAAATATGCAGATGCTTTTTAAATGTATATAGCAAGGATTTAGTTAGCAGTATAACGATATTAATACAAATATCAATTTGGATCGGATTGGATCAATGTCGATAAGTCACTTTTACCATTATTTTTCACAAGAAAGTATATCTTTGTTACGATCTTACCTTTATTGATACTGATAACTAATCTGAATCAGTCAAGTACTGATATAAGTCTCAGTCGATATCGATACAAAACTACTGATCAAATACTGAAATTTTTTTGGTAAGGATATACCGATATTTTTTATTTTATTTTTGCAGGAAGGATATACCGATACTTAGAACCATGGTGCCGGTGGATACTGGATAGGGAATAAGCAAGGAAAATCAACTAATTAATAAAACAGAAATTCAGAAATAAGATCTATCGCACCCTTTTAATCTAATTTATGATACAAGCACAAGCCCTTCTCTCTCTCTCTCTCTCTCTCATTAACCACTTCTCTCTCTCTCTCATTAACAACAAAGTGGAGGAGCCAGGATCCTCTTATTCCAAAAGTCCCATCATGACAGCTGCAACTTTCTTCTTCACACTCCCACTCACTTCCTTTTCTTTGCTTAATACGTTAAACGCTATTGCCCCTTATTCCCCCTACTCCACTTGCTTTAGTTGCTTATTCTTCGATTTATCGCTTTATCTCTTTCTCTCTTTCTCTCTTTCTCTTGCTGGCCTTGTTTATGTTCTGAGTTATGACAGATTACTACTGAGTTTTTTAGCCAATCCATCCAAGTAGACGTAGACGACGAGAAAGGAGAGACGATGTCAGAATACAAAGCTGCGTTTCTCAACGATGAGCTCTCGAAACGTACTTTCATATTTGGTCTCCACTTGTGGGTAGTACTGGGTATCTGCGTTGGAGCTGCTTTTGTTATTATGCTCTTTCTGATATCACTCTGGTTCACCTCCAAACGCAATACCTCTGCCAAACCCAATTCTTCTCGCAAACCCACCATACCAAATGTCTCCAAGGAGATACAAGAGCTCCGAATCGACCATTCCAGGAACCCAACTCGCCACCAACTAGACCCAAAGCCTCATCAGCAACACCAACACCCCTTACCTGATTCGGAATCTGTTGGCAAAATTGAGCGACAAGCTTTGCTTCTCACGCCGGAGGAAGAAAGCCCAATTGGGCTGCATAGAATTCACATTGAGATCGGAAAAGACCATAGAATTTCATACCCTGAACGTGCTGGTGGGTCTTCGCATGGCAGCGGGGAGACTCGCTCAGTTGATCAGGTGCCCATAGCCGTCCCTGAGGTTTCTCATTTGGGTTGGGGTCATTGGTATACCCTTAGAGAGCTTGAAGCCTACACGAATGGGTTTTCTGACGAGAACGTAATCGGCGAGGGTGGGTATGGAATTGTTTACCGTGGAGACTTGGATGATAAAAGCAATGTTGCTGTCAAGAACTTGCTCAATAACAGGTAACTTCTCACTCAGTTTTCTATTTATGTTTACTCCGCACCCCTCCCCTGTCTCTTCTTCGGAAGTATCTGTTTTTACTCAAGACTCTATTCGGGAATTGAATTCCTGTGTGGAACACTGAGATGCAACTCAGTTTTACATAAACCAATTTTATTAAGCAGGACATAAAATCTAATTTTTGGCCCGCTTTAATGGCTGTTTACAAGTAAGTGAATTTGCGATTGGCACCCATCCCCCTCTTCCTAAAATACGCTATTCTCGTTTGGCATGATCACTGGTTACTGATCTAGAACCAGATAATGTTTAATTGGGTAGTTGTTTTACCTTAGGGGTCAAGCTGAGAGAGAGTTCAAGGTTGAAGTTGAAGCAATTGGACGTGTTCGGCATAAGAATTTAGTGAGGTTACTTGGCTACTGTGCCGAAGGAGCTCATAGGTACTCTGCTTCTTATTAGTTACTCTCTCTGCCCTTTTTTTCTTCTTTTCAATCTCAGGCTTGGTTCCTACCATTTACAATTTGTAAACTGAGACATTTTTTTCTATTAATGCTTCCAATAAAATTGTTGGTTGTTTGATCTTTCCAAATGCCATGGAAGATGGATGCAGGATGGGTATTTTAACTTGTTTCATATGTTACAGGATGCTTGTTTACGAGTATGTAAATAATGGTAACTTAGAACAGTGGCTTCATGGGGATGTTGGTCCTTACAGCCCTCTTACATGGCAAATTCGGATGAACATCATCCTTGGGACAGCTAAAGGGTATGATTCCAATCAATTTGAACCATATTCAAGCTTATTATTTGCAGAATCTAATGTCACTGGCAATATCCTAAATTTCCATTATGAACTAGGTTGACATACCTTCATGAGGGACTCGAGCCAAAGGTTGTTCACCGTGACATTAAATCGAGCAACATTTTGCTTGACAAGCAATGGAACCCCAAGGTATCCGACTTTGGACTTGCCAAGCTTTTGGGGTCAGAGAGGAGTTATGTCACAACTCGTGTGATGGGAACATTTGGGTTGGTTGAATTTCCCTTATAAGTATTGATACATTTACCATGTTCCCCCCCCCCAAACCTCCAACCTCCAACCTCCAACCTCCAACCTCCAACCTCAACCCCAACCCCTCAAACTGGCCTTCTTGAACATGGATCAACCAGAAGGAATGATAACTTTTGTTGATTCTATTTTGTAGCTATGTGGCTCCTGAATATGCAAGTACTGGCATGTTGAATGAAAGAAGTGATGTATATAGTTTTGGGATTCTTATCATGGAGATAATTTCTGGGAGGAACCCTGTTGATTACAACCGCCCTCCTGGAGAGGTTAGTAATGTATCGCGGATATTATTGGCTGAGAATATGATCCAAGAGCTCAAATGCATTATGGCTATCCTTCTTCCTACACTCCTAACTGCTAGTGCTTTTTCAGGTGAATCTGGTTGAATGGCTTAAAACGATGGTTGCTAATCGGAGCGCTGAAGGGGTACTGGACCCTAAGATACCTGAGAAGCCTTCATCAAGGGCATTGAAGCGAGCTCTCTTAGTAGCTTTACGCTGTGTTGACCCTGATGCACAGAAGAGGCCAAAGATGGGACATGTGATACATATGCTAGAAGTTGATGATTTCCCCTTCCGAGATGTGTGTGCATTTTCCTTTCCTTCATATTTCCTGCACTGCATCTCCCATGCTTGTACCACCACCACTATACAAATATTTTTCTTATGCCGTTACCCGGAGAGTGAATTGGTCACCATATCTTGATAATGGATATAGAAAAAGAGATAAAACAAATTTGCACAGAAAACTTTAGGACCATTTATTTTTGGGTCAAAAACTTTAGGACCATTCACATTAGAAACTAACATAAACATTGGTATGTCTTCTTTATCTGCAATTTCTTGCCTATTTCCATTGGGTAACTCATGCATCTTTTTTACATCTCATTCAGGATCGTCGAGCAGGGAGAGACCCAGGACGCCCAAAGGACAGTTTAATGGAAAAACGGTTGGAATCAGGTGACAGCAGTGGGTATGAAAGTGGCACGCAGGCCAATAGGGCTAGTTGGAGGAAGCTAGAATGCCAAGAAGAGCAGCAGGTGAATGCAGGCTGAAGTAAAATGTTAATGCAGATCAATTGATTGTCTGGCCTGCTACTCCCAGTCCAGAGCTGGCCCATTCAAATACCATTTGTATCATCCTCCAATGTTGGTTGGATCAAATTTATTTTTAAGCCGTGGCTTGTGTGAATCATCTAGCATTTATACTGATATAGTGTATTTTGTATATGATGATGATTCAACCCTGTTGAAGTCTTCTCCTACAAGAAGTAAGGTAGGATTAGTTCCTGGATCAAACAAAATGAGGGGTTTTTTTTTTTTTTGGGGGGGGGGGGGGGGGGGGGGGG
>NW_024868131.1:13103-17212 GCF_013358625.1 Macadamia integrifolia
TTGGGGGGGGGATGGGGAGGAAAGGAGAAAAAAAATGTTGGATGAGGGTTATTTGGAAGATTCATCATTGTTAATATGATTATCTTTTTGGGGAAGATCAAATCTTTATTCTATCTGTTTCTGCTATTTGGGTTTTCTTAGTCTTTTCATTGTTCATGTTCCTTCCCTTAAAAGCATGTAAGTCACATCAGTTTATACCTTTCCACAGCTCAAATGCCAAGGAGCCAGGTGTTAAATCAAAAGGCAAAGAGAGAGATCCCTAACCGTTTCTCTTTGGTAATCAAAAGTAAAGCTTTAATATACTTTTTGCATGAACTTTGACATGATACATGCAATAAACCTGTAGATGAAAGGATATCTCCTGCACAAATCAAGGAATGTCATCACTTTTGCCAATCAAATATGAAAGAGACAATCAAATTTCAGTTCAAATCCATCACATTCCACACAAAAGACAGCATCTTTAGTTGAAGGAATTAATGTTAATATAACAGAAACTCACTCCTAGGCTCCTAGCTCTAGGTGTAACATGTAAGGAGCTGGATGTGGGGAGCACTTCTGTGTTTTTGTTTTGAGGTTGGATTAAAGAGTTATGGTCAATGGACCCCTCCATTCACATGGATCATCAGAGACTCAAAGAGTAGTCCTCATGGCTCAAGAGCCCTTATTGTGTAGTAAGAAAGCCTTGACAGCTGGGGATGTATCATGGGATGCTGGTTTTGATTTTTTTGGGTCTTTGAGAAGGGGCCCAGATCAAGCATTCCCTAATTAAAGTGGTATGGATTTTGTGGTCATATTATATTTTGACTTTTGTGTATTTATGTTGGGCCAAGGCATTATGTAGCTTTTGTTTCTTACCAGACCTGTGTAGTGGACCACCTTTGTTGGGTTATTATTGCTACCTAGCTAGAGTAGAATTCCTGTTCTGGTTAGTTAGAAAGTTGAAATTTGACTCAGAAAAAAAAACCCATCCTTTAGGAACTTTCCATAGCTTATTTGTTGTAAATTATAATGTTCCAAAATTCAACTAAGGGCTGTTATGCATGTGATATTTTCCATGTATGATATAGGGTTTCAAAGAATGGCTTTTAATTCTTTTTTTTTTTAATCTTATCTAACAGTGGCCATAAAGTGGTTGATTCATTATTGATCTCTAGCTGGTCTAGTAGGTGTTCTCCAGTGGTTGTACCTTTTGAATTTCGGGCACCTCTTATGGGAATGTGAGAATCATGACCATCCCTTAAGGTTGGTCTTTAACCTAAATGTGACACATGACTCAGTTATTGAGTATAAACTATGAAGACTCCACAATTGGATGAGAGGCCCATCTAAAGAAATTGGGAGCAAACTTGCTCAAGAAGACAGTTAGGCATGGTGATAGAGTCTCCTCCTGTTGATATGGGAGGAGTCAAATCCTTATCACCTCTTTCTTTTTCTTTTTCTTGGGGTGGCGTGGGGGGAAGGAAAGGGTGGGATTTGGGCTGATTGAGTATGAACTAAAGGCAAAAAAAAATTTGTAACCATTACCTAATATAATTGTATGATAAATTATAATATATATATATATATATATATAGTTAAATTCCTTAATTTTAAGAAGTAAAATAAAGATTCAATTTGGGGGGAAAAAGTGAAAAATATTATTATCATATATAGTGACAACTTAAGATTTTTTTTTTTTAGTAAATAAAAAACATATTAAGTAAAAGAGCGAAATAGAAACTAGACCCAAATCGGCTAATCAAGGGAAGAAGCCTAACAAAAGAAGATAAACATCTATAAAGATGACACAACAAAAACTAGGGGGAGGAAACAATGATCAAAAGGATGACATATCAAAATTTGGAGGTGGGGAAATAAACAAAAGGTCCACGATAACGATAATATTCCACTGTCGGGGATAGCACTTTGAATCGAAAGGAGCCTATTTCTAATCCCGAAAATAATAGCATCTCAAATCTGTTCAATTGTATGCATTGAGGAGGTCCATCTTCTCTTGTTCATTTCAATATGATGAACCATTGCGTCAAAGGCAAGTTTACCAACATGATCACAAACAAACTTGCCATTAAAAATTTTCAAAATCTACCTCTAATCTTTTTGAAAGAAAAGGATAGTTCTATGATGAAGCCAACACTTTCTCAGATACCTTTCCAAAATAGATTTAGAGAAAGAGCAAGAAAAGAAGAACATTTTTTTTTCTTTTTTGGGGAGGGGGGGTGCTAAAAATAGGGTTTTTTCCAAGCCGAAGGCCTAACTGTTCCCCCAGGTCCAGCCAACCCCACAATCACTGTGTCGGGTCATTAGTTGGATAAACCAGAAAGCCAAATTAATCTCATTGTGAGTGGCTCCAAAGATGTTGCCAAGGTGATTCAAACACAAGTAAGACACTTCCTGGGGCGTTTTACCCATAATAATTCACTAATGGACCAACCCCTTGGGGTTAAAGGGACCCTCCATTCCATGCAATCTTGTGCCAAGAAACTATTTTCAGATATTGTTCTAATCAAATTCCAAGTAGAGATAGAGGCAGAGGTGAATTTTATAGAAGAATTTGGAATCCATTGATTTAAATCATCACTGCCTCTAGGTCTTATTAGAGAATTAAGGAGATTAAACCAAACCTCAAGTAAAATGCCAGACTTACTAAGACCAAGACACCAAATATCGTCTCTAATAATAGAAGAGACTTTTGTCATTATCAGAACCAGCATCATATCTGAAAAAATTACTATATTTGGAAATGGGCACTCTGTTAGGATGCTAGTTATCAAGCCATTATCAATGCTAGAATGAATAGCATCACTAATAAGGTGCTCATAGTTAAGAACTTTCCACCAAAGCCAATAATCATCCAGAGAGCAAGTGCAGTCCAAATAGAATCCGACTTAAGGTATCTTGAATATATACCCAGTTAGTCAATACTATCCTTTCTTGATACAATATTCCTTATAATATATCAGATTACTTGAAACGATGAAGCCCCAGCCACCTTCATTTCTATCATGGTTATAATTTTTTTTTTTTAACTGATTCTACTCCCCCTTACTTGCAACCAAATACAGCTGAAAGGATGTAGGGTGGGGGTTTTGTACCAACAAAAAAGAATGACATAGTTAGGGTATGTTCGGTACACACCACTATTCCTAGAAGATTATTAAAAAAAAATTAAAAAAAAAATTAAAAAAATCGTTGGGCCCATCGAATGGTAGTCCTGAAATATTCTTGATCCTTTCTAGATGAGATACTTGTCAAATATTTTTGGGAAAAGGATTCGCAAAACGCCATCGTGTGGATTCTTTGACACATCAAGACACAGAATGAAGGGCCTTGATCACACTATCTCTCCTCCTTAAAACTGGCTTATTTATGGATTCGTAACTCTACCCTCCCATACGCTTTTATAACTACACGGGGGTTGAAGAAACCCTAGTATCCTTACAAAGATAAGATTGGAATTATATATATAAGATGAGACTAGTGATTTCTTCAGAAGAAAACTCCATAACGAAGAAGACATACAGCACAACTGTGCAGAACAAGAGCTCTTACACCCTTAAACATTTATGCTTTAGAGTTTAGAATGATGGGCCAGCAAGCATAATAGCAGCATATGCAACACATAAATGGAGGCTTTGATACAGATGATTTTGGGGTGAAGATGGGGAGCATAGCACTCACAGACTGGGTGGATCCACCCTTCTGTTGGGTCCAACAAGCAAAAAATTGTTTATATACAGACAAGGGCAATGTTGTTGCAGCTGGGCCTGGGCCTACTTGATTCCCTTATTGAGAGGTAATGCCGCACTCAAACAAATTTTTATTTTGACCCTTCCCTTCAATCATGTAGCGCCCCATAAAGTGGGTGACGATTACCATCCCTACTTATGATCTTGTTTGAATCTTATCCTTTTCACTTTCGTTGGCAGAGATGACAATGCTTATGCTCATGCTATTTCTAAGTGCGGAATGTGCTACCTTTATTTGGGTTCGTGAAAGTTTTCCTTTCCGGAGGACCTTATCGGTTTTGTACTTTTCCCTTTTTGACCTTCGAGACCTAATATATCTCCTCGCTTGCCGGGTTTTTCAGCCCCTCCCACCCCACCACA
>NW_024868131.1:17232-23628 GCF_013358625.1 Macadamia integrifolia
CCCCCCCCCCAAAAAAAAAGAGATTAATACCGAATAGTAAGAGGTTTGGTAGACTAAAATCATGTTAAAACTCATCTAAATCCTAACAGTTCATAATATTGTTATAGTCTGAAATACGAATTTAAAGAGTTTAATTTGAGCTTAGTAAGGGCTCTAGAAGTCCCAAAACAACAAAAAATTTACAGAATCCTGCTTCTGGTTTGAGTCAGTGTCATCATTTTGAAGGGCTTCATCAACTTTTAAATGGAATCTTTCAACGTATTAACATCAACAGACCCTCTCAATCATAGAAGGTCGATTGGATCCAAGTTGACTTGGTCAAACAAAATTAATTGACTTAAATATTTAAAAATTCATAACTTTTAAATAGTTAGACCAATTAAGTTGAGTGATTCAAATTGATAGGAAAGATTATTCTAAGTAACATCTACTTTAGCCATAATAATTTAAAATTTTTAAATTTAAAGTTGGGTCCCCATATGATTAGAAAATGGAATCTTGAATAAACTAATAGGCACATTACTTTTCCAAAAAAAAAATAAATAAATAAATAAAACGTGTTTTAAAAGCATATTTTAATGCAAGGATTTTAATGATGAAATATATATAATCACATATTTTGGACCTAATTTAAGGGTCGTTCGACCCTCCTTTGATCCAATCAACTATTCAAGGTTAATTTGGTAATTTTGCAAGGTTACATCTCACAGCTATTTTGAGATGTTTCAAACCCTTCCCCTCCATTACATTATTTAAAGGCATCCAATCATCATTGCTATGCACACCTCTAAGGTAACAAAATGAGGTTTCCACATAGGGGCCAAGTACAAATCTACAGAGGACTCAACAGGGCCAAGGCTACACTTCTTGTAAAGCAAAGAAATTGGTGCAAATCCAAGCATGACTGAGCACTCTTCAAACCCCCAGGCCAAGGCCCAGATGTGCTGGACATTGTCGATGGATTATACTCCTCGTGATTATTTGTTGCATCCTTTGACCCAAGAAAAGATTAAACTAATGTTTAATACATAAAAAAATGAAAATATGTTAAAATCTTCATGATATAATGTAATGGGAAAAGGCTAGGTTTACCCAGATCTGTGTCTATCTCTCTACTTCTCCCCTTGGAAAAGTTCTCTATTCCCCTCCCATCATCCTAATTCTCTCGTTGGATGAGCTGCTAGCTCTAGGAAATCCGACGACATACCTAACCTCCTCCCGTATGTTATATATAAAAAAGAAATTATATTAAAATCTTTCTACCCGCATTTCATTTTTTATGTCGTTCTAATCATCTCATAGATGATTATCAAAAGAAATAATGTATCCTCCAAATGGATCCCAAGTTAATGTACTTTCTCAATTTTATGGTTTTCTATATGTTTTGTATTTGGTCTTTGGTAGTTGTTTCCATGGTTTAAGTATTGGCGTTGGATAGTGTTACTGCCGAGAATCTGTGTGAGGCTGAGCGCCGATCCTGCACAAGCACAGAAGGCAAAGGCCCGGAGGTGTCTCCGGGATTAGTCCTCCGACACCCAAGTTAGAGACCAGCAGAACAGTATTTTCACAGGAATAATGGTGTGAGAGTATTGACTTACCCGTTCTGTCTTTTAGGGCTCCTTCTTATAGGATTACCCCATTTCCGAGTCCTACTAGGATACGTCTTCCTACCTTCGTGGGGAATATTCCCAATTCGGGTATCCCCTCCTCCGTACGTAGTTAGAGTCCTTTGCACGCCACTCTTCATTGAAGAGGACTCAAGCCTCCCCCTTTTTCTGATATCCGGAGTCCTGGTCGTGGTGGATATCCCTCGGCTAGGTGCCAGATAGTGTATTAAAAAAACTGATTTTATGACACATATTGGAATACACGTGTGTTGGGAAATCAGATCAAATGTTGTCATTGTTGGCAACAGTGTGATGGTTCTAGTTCAATTTGTTTGGGTTCGGTATCTTAACCAAATACACTTGGATTTTATGATTGGGTTGGTTATGAATTATGGGTCAAAATTCAGGTTCAATCTTGAACCAATTAGATTGAATAGGTCTTAGTAGTCTATTGGATATTTGGATTGAATCTCATCATATAAGCAAGGTGGTTTGATGAGGTAAGAAAGCATCATGTATATGCAATGGGCCAGCAAGCTTGAACTTGTCTCTCTTTTGAGAAACCTCTTTGATTTAAAATCATAATACAATAAGAGTTCTACTATGACAAGGAGTGTGGCAGCATCAACAACCTCTTGGTTTTGAGAATCAGCAAAGCACATGAGTTGACGGGGTAATTAGAGTTGGGCTCGGTTTAAAGAAAAATAAATTGAGTTTTGTTAGAACTCTCAAAGCTCATGGGGGGTTGGTAGAGAATTCCAAATATAAACGATCAAGATGGGATTGGCTCTCGCATGAGTAAAATACAGCAAGATTTAAAGGAGTTAGAGATAAACCCGTTGCTGAATTGGAGACTACAAATTGGTTCAAATTAGGAGTTGAAGTGCTAGAAACCAACGTGAATTCAGCAAGGTTTCTACAACAGTTTTATTTGAAGATGAAGTCTAGATTCCTTATCTCATTCATGTGCAGCAACTGCCAAGTGTTGGATTCAGCCAGAAGAAGAAAGTGAAGCTATTACAAAGAAGAGAAGATAGCAAGAGTCTACCACATGTTCAAGAACTAAAAATTGGGAAGTGGACTTCAGATTGGATTTGTTCTCACGCACATGGACAACAGCGAAATAAATAGTGCCCAAGAATAAATAGAATTTCATATCAATTCTTTCACGCTTAATCGATCCACTCGTCAGAATCTGGCTTCTTCAGTCTTCTTTTATTTTCTACAATAAAAAAGAGATTTCGTGGGCAGAATATGTAGCCTCTCCATTACTAGCAAAACCGAGAGAGAGGGAGAGAAGCAATTTTGAGAGAGAGATCCAAAAGGCTGCTATGTTGATGGTTTGAGCATGTTTTTCTATATGTCAAGCATGTGATCATCAACGTGATTACACAGGCTGAGGTAATCCGTATCTGAGATCCCTATTTTTCTATACTGAGTGAATACTGTTGAGAAACTCTAGATCAATGATGTATTGGGTTGGGATTTTATTTTATTGATTTAAGATTATGAGCCTAGCAAGTTGGGGCTTGTCTAGGGTGTGGGGTTGTTGCCCTTGTCTGAGTTGCAACTCAGATTGAAGCAAGGATAGGTGTTCCTGGACTATTGTAGCGGTTGAAAAAGTTGAGTACTTGGGAAATACGAAACTCTGTATGGGTATTCCTCCATGGATGTAGGCACGCTGGCCAAACCACGTATATTTGGTGTTCTTGCCTCGCATTTACTTCTCTACATATATTTAAAGTGCATGTTGTGCAGAGTGGTGGGACATTGTCTAGTAGACCCAACCACATTGTGGTGTGAGGTGGACATGTTGTTGTTTGCGTGATTGGTAATTACGGGATTGCCCCGGCCAATCTAGAACTTGGAAATCATAAGTTTTTGTTTGGTTGCAAATAAGAAAATTTTTAGAACCACTAATTCAACCCCCCTCTCAGTGTCAACCTGGGAACATCAACGTGTATACACTATAAAAAATTAAGATGCACAAGATACCTTATGATACATACACAACTAAGGCTTTTTAGGTACAAGAACTAAAGAAGCAGAAAAAATAAATTTTGACATTTGATGAATAGAACGTGGTAGATTTAAAATTTTAAAAAGAAGACCTAATTTTTATGGACATTTAAATTCTATAAAGTTGTAACCAGTTTTCCATTCCAAAAAAAAGTTGTAAAAAGTTATATTTTCATGTATTTTTAGCAAACAATGATAATACTAAAACCTTCATACACATTAAATGATTCTTTGAATAAATTATGGAGATCATCCTGCATAACATATTTTAAAAATCCTAATTTCATCTGTTTTTTTTAATTCTCAAAAAATCTTTGATGAACATGGGATTAAAGGATCACAATTTCCTTTACCCCCAAAAAAAATTTATATATAAACAAAATATAATATATTTACTTGGTGATCATGCATTTGAAAAAGATAATCAAAAGTAATTAAAATTAAATAACAAAAATCCCAAAAGTAGATGCATAAATCCATAGTTTTTATTTATTTATTTATTTATTTATTTTGCTTAGAACTGCATAGATCTAGGTGATACTCGGGAAAAACAAATAAGGCTCTGTTTGTTACGATGTAAAATTTGAAGTACGTTAACCCATGACTGTGAGGTTCGATATGTAATACTTGTTGTAACCCGACAGTCACTGAGAGGGGGGTGAATCAGTGAGTCCAATTCCGATACCTAAAAACATGTCCGATGTCTGGCCAAGAAAACCTGATATACCTGTCCCTGTTTGCACGCAGTCGTATGCACACTCAGCCTCTCATAGGCACTTCCAAGTGTGCACACCCATTCCACATTCCACGCACTTCAATATAAAATGCAAACAACAAGCACCCACAACACAGGGTTTTTACGAGGTTCGGCAATTTGCCTACATCCCCGGAGTAGTGCCTGTAAAGGCTTCGTACCTACTCAATACACTACTTTTGACTGCACCCACAGTCGGGAGCACCCACACCCAATTTTCTCAAGCCGAAGCTGAGATGGCACTCGTAGTGCCGATACAATGTGTAGCACCCACTACACGGGAGCACCCACTCCCGGTGCTTAGCACCCACTAAGCACACAATAAATAATACAATTAAATTGGGCTTATATCAATGCCCTACAGTCAAGCTCTGCCTAGCATATGCATCCACAACTAGCTAGCATGCTTACAGTTCATCCACAACTAACCTAGCATGTATACATATAATTCATCCACAACTAACCCTAACATACATACATACATGTAATGTAAAATCCAAGGTTAGAGAATCTCACAACCGATTGCCTGGGATGACTGGAAACTTGTACTGACAAGTTTGGTGCTCACACCTTCTCTCTCCTTGGCTTCTTGCTCTTCAAAGCAAACACATCCTTGATTTCTTCTCTTCTTCCTTGGCTTTGAGTTAATATACCATTAACACACTTCAACCACCTCTTTTACCTCCTTTAATGGCCTAAGAACATTTATCATCAAGAATGTATGTTCATTCAAGGACCAACAAAGAGGGGGAAGATTCTCCTACCAAAACCGTAGCATTCTTTCACTCCAAACCCATTTTTCTTGCTTTCATGGTGTAGGGCTTGAAAAAACGAAGAAGCTACAACTTGGTTCACCCAAATCCGACTTAAAATGAGGGAGATATGACATTTCGAAGTTGGAGCAATGAGATAGCC
Source organism: Macadamia integrifolia (assembly GCF_013358625.1). Classification (NCBI taxonomy): domain Eukaryota; kingdom Viridiplantae; phylum Streptophyta; class Magnoliopsida; order Proteales; family Proteaceae; genus Macadamia; species Macadamia integrifolia. Next base: position 22,528 of record NW_024868131.1, read on the forward strand.
CGAAATGGAATCTTCGTACGGGTGGCGTAGGCTACACCGGCAGCGCCGCAACAGGGGCGAAATCTGACCGTAGATCTCATATAAAAGATCTTATAATCCAAGCCGTCCGATTAAACCAACGGACAACAGATCCAAACCGTTAGATTTGAATCTCGATGACGTCATCATGACGTAGGCGCTGACATCGTCAGAAGTGTTGTCGATCTATGATTGGTTGCTTTTCCAGATTTTAAGGGAGCTTGTCTCCCACTCACAAAAGTGAAAAGGCTTATTGACCGTTGGATCCGAATCCTCCATGTTGGCTTTAATATGATTTCATGAGATCATTAAGATTGGAATCTTCTTTATATCTTCTATACACGCGCGAAACACACTAACATACTTTGATAAGCTGTAGCGCCAGTGCATCAAGAATTATGCACCTAACCAATCAAATCCTACGCGCAAGCATCTATCTCGTCCATATCACACCAAAATCTCAGCAGCCTTTGGATGGGCATCAAGCCTACGTGGTCGAATCTTGACCATCCATTTCACTTCCCTTTACTCCTCTTTATTACAATCAAGCCCCTGCCTCCATATGTTTCAGTGCTTAAAGACCCCTTGCAACTCAAACCTTTAAAATATTTAAATTATACAAAAGCCCTTCGAATTTCAAAAATAAATTCCGAAAAATCCACCCAACACCAAGAGCAACTGATGGATTTTCGGTTTGGATTTTCGAACCGACTTTACGAAAACATTTATAACTTTTTCATATGATATCCGATCGAGATGAAACGAAGTGCGTTGGAATCGTAACTGGATGCTCTACGACTTTTCAGAAGACTCAATCATCTGAATCATCCATGTAAAAAGACCAAAATGCCCCTACACCTTTCCAATGACGTATCTTTCTCATACGGAATCGGAATGCGATGAAATCAGAACCGTTGGAAAGATTGTATTTTTTTCGTATTGTTACATGTAGAACACTTCCTTTAAAAAATTCATCTTCAATGCCGAACTGCCCTCGACTACCACAAATGCCGTAACTTCTTCATACAGTATCAGAATGTGACGAAATCAAATGCACTGGACTAGGTAAATTACAATCTATCT
>NW_024868131.1:23648-32826 GCF_013358625.1 Macadamia integrifolia
CCCCCCCCCCCAAAAAAAAAAAAAGAGATTAATACCGAATAGTAAGAGGTTTGGTAGACTAAAATCATGTTAAAACTCATCTAAATCCGAACAGTTCATAACATTGTTATAGTCTGAAATACGAATTTAAAGAGTTTAATTTGAGCTTAGTAAGGGCTCTAGAAGTCCCAAAACAACAAAAAATTTACAGAATCCTGCTTCTGGTTTGAGTCAGTGTCATCATTTTGAAGGGCTTCATCAACTTTTAAATGGAATCTTTCAACGTATTAACATCAACAGACCCTCTCAATCATAGAAGGTCGATTGGATCCAAGTTGACTTGGTCAAACAAAATTAATTGACTTAAATATTTAAAAATTCATAACTTTTAAATAGTTAGACCAATTAAGTTGAGTGATTCAAATTGATAGGAAAGATTATTTTAAGTAACATCTACTTTAGCCATAATAATTTAAAATTTTTAAATTTAAAGTTGGGTCCCCATATGATTAGAAAATGGAATCTTGAATAAACTAATAGGCACATTACTTTTCCAAAAAAAAAATAAATAAATAAATAAAACGTGTTTTAAAAGCATATTTTAATGCAAGGATTTTAATGATGAAATATATATAATCACATATTTTGGACCTAATTTAAGGGTCGTTCGACCCTCCTTTGATCCAGTCAACTATTCAAGGTTAATTTGGTAATTTTGCAAGGATACATCTCTCAACTATTTTGAGATGTTTCAAACCCTTCCCCTCCATTACATTATTTAAAGGCATCCAATCATCATTGCTATGCACACCTCTAAGGTAACAAAATGAGGTTTCCACATAGGGACCAAGTACAAATTTACAAAGGACTTAACAGGGCCCAAGGCTACACTTCTTGTAAAGCAAAGAAATTGATGCAAATCCAAGCATGACAGAGCACTCTTCAAACCGCCAGGCCAAGGCCCAGATGTGCTGGACATTGTCGATGGATTATACTCCTCGTGATTATTTGTTGCATCCTTTGACCCAAGAAAAGATTAAACTTTAATACATAAAAAAATGAAAATATGTTAAAATCTTCATGATATAATGTAATGGGAAAAGGCTAGGTTTACCCAGATCTGTGTCTATCTCTCTACTTCTCCCCTTGGAAAAGTTCCCTATTCCCCTCCCATCATCTTAATTCTCTCGTTGGATGAGCTGCTAGCTCTAGGAAATCCGACGACATACCTAACCTCCTCTCGTATGTTATATATAAAAAAGAAATTATATTAAAATCTTTCTACCCGCATTTCATTTTTTATGTCGTTCTAATCATCTCATAGATGATTATCAAAAGAAATAATGTATCCTCCAAATGGATCCCAAGTTAATGTACTTTCTCAATTTTATGGTTTTCTATATGTTTTGTATTTGGTCTTTGGTAGTTGTTTCCATGGTTTAAGTATTGGCGTCGGATAGTGTTACTGCCGAGAATCTGTGTGAGGCTGAGCGTAGATCCTGCACAAGCACAGAAGGCAAAGGCCCGGAGGTGTCTCCGGGATTAGTCCTCCAACGCCCAAGTTAGAGACCAGCAGAACAGTATTTTCACAGGAATAATGGTGTGAGAGTATTGACTTACCCGTTCTGTCTTTTAGGGCTCCTTCTTATAGGATTACCCCATTTCCGAGTCCTACTAGGATACGTCTTCCTACCTTAGTGGGGAATATTCCCAATTCGGGTATCCCCTCCTTCGTACGTAGTTAGAGTCCTTTGCACGCCACTCTTCATTGAGGAGGACTCAAGCCTCCCCCTTTTTCTGATATCCGGAGTCCTGGTCGTGGTGGATATCCCTCGGCTGGGTGCCACGTGTCCCTACCTGGGATGCCACGTGCCTTTGTCTCACTGGGTGACTAATTTGAGCGTATCAGATAGTGTATTAAAAAAACTGATTTTATGGCACATATTGGAATACACGTGTGTTGGGAAATCGGATCAAGTGTTGTCATTGTTGGCAACAGTGTGATGGTTCTAGTTCAATTTGTTTGGGTTCGGTATCTTAACCAAATACACTTGGATTTTATGTTGGGTTGGTTATGAATTATGGGTCAAAATTTAGGTTCAATCTTAAACCAATTAGATTGAATAGGTCTTAGTAGACTATTGGATATTTGGATTGAATCTCATTATATAAGCAAGGTGGTTTGATGAGGTAAGAAAGCATCATGTATATGCAATGGGCCAGCAAGCTTGAACTTGTCTCTCTTTTGAGAAACCTCTTTGATTTAAAATCATAATACAATAAGAGTTCTACTATGACAAGGAGTGTATGACAGCATCAACAACCTCTTGGTTTTGAGAATCAGCAAAGCACATGAGTTGACGAGGTAATTAGAGTTGGGCTCGGTTTAAAGAAAAATAAATTGAGTTTTATTAGAACTCTCAAAGCTCATGGGGGGTTGGTAGACAATTCCAAATATAAACGATCAAGATGGGATTGGCTCTCGCATGAGTAAAATACAGCAAGATTTAAAGGAGTTAGAGATAAACCCGTTGCTGAATTGGAGACTACAAATTGGTTCAAATTAGGAGTTGAAGTGCTAGAAACCAACGTGAATTCAGCAAGGTTTCTACAGCAGTTTTATTTGAAGATGAAGTCTAGATTCCTTATCTCATTCATGTGCAGCAACTGCCAAGTGTTGGATTCAGCCAAAAGAAGAAAGTGAAGCTATTACAAAGAAGAGAAGATAGCAAGAGTCTGCCACATGTTCAAGAACTAAAAATTGGGAAGTGGACTTCAGATTGGATTTGTTCTCACGCACATGGACAACAGAGAAATAAATAGCACCCAAGAATAAATAGAATTTCATATCAATTCTTTCACACTTAATCGATCCACTCGTCAGAATCTGGCTTCTTCAGTCTTCTTTTATTTTCTACAATAAAAAAGAGATTTTGTGGGCAGAATATGTAGCCTCTCCATTACTAGCAAAACCGAGAGAGATAAAGAGAGAGAGGGAGAGAAGCAATTTTGAGAGAGAGATCCAAAAGGCTGCTATGTTGATGGTTTGAGCATGTTTTTCTATATGTCAAGCACGTGATCATCAACGTGATTACACAGGCTGAGGTAATCCGTATCTGAGATCCCTATTTTTCTATACTAGAGTGAATACTGTTGAGAAACTCTAGATCAATGATGTATTGGGTTGGGATTTTATTTTATTGATTTAAGATTGTGAACCTAGCAAGTTGGGGCTTGTCTAGGGTGTGGGGTTGTTGCCCTTGTCTGAGTTGCAGCTCAGATTGAAGCAAGGATAGGTGTTCTTGGACTATTGTAGCGGTTGAAAAAGTTGAGTACTATACGAAACCCTGTATGGGTATTCCTCTATGGATGTAGGCATGCTGGCCAAACCACGTATATCTGGTGTTCTTGTCTCGCATTTACTTCTCTACATATATTTGAAGTACATGTTGTGCAGAGTGGTGGGACATTGTCTGGTAGACCCAGCCACATTGTGGTGTGAGGTGGACATGTTGTTGTTTGCGTGATTAGTAATTACGGGATTGCCCCGGCCAATCTAGAACTTGGAAATGTTTTTGTTGGGTTGCAAATAAGAAAATTTTTGGAACCACTAATTCAACCCCCCTCTCAGTGTCAACCTGGGAACATCAACGTGTATACACTATAAAAAATTAAGATGCACAAGATACCTTATGATACATACACAACTAAGGCTTTTTAGGTACAAGAACTAAAGAAGCAGAAAAAATAAATTTTGACATTTGATGAATAGAACGTGGTAAGATTTAAAATTTAAAAAAGAAGACCTAATTTTTATGGACATTTAAATTCTATAAAGTTGTAACAAGTTTTCCATTCCAAAAAAAAGTTGTAAAAAGTTATATTTTCATGTATTTTTAGCAAACAATGATAATACTAAAACCTTCATACACATTAAATGATTCTTTGAATAAATTATGGAGATCATCCTGCATAACATATTTTAAAAATCCTAATTTCATCTGTTTTTTTTAATTCTCAAAAAATCTTTGATGAACATGGGATTAAAGGATCACAATTTCCTTTACCCCCAAAAAAAATTATATATAAACAAAATATAATATATTTACTTGGTGATCATGCATTTGAAAAAGATAATCAAAAGTAATTAAAATAAAAAAAATTATTCTTTATTTTAACAAAAATCCCAAAAGTAGATGCATAAATCCATAGTTTTTATTTATTTATTTATTTTTATTTTTTTTTTTGCTTAGAACTGCATAGATCTAGGTGATACTCGGGAAAAACAAATAAGGCTCTGTTTGTTACAATGTAAAATTTGAAGTACGTTAACCCATGATTGTGAGGTTCAATATGTAATACTTTGCTAGTTTAATTAATACTTCTGGGTCTTAGATTTGATAGATAAATAAAATTAAAAAAAAAAAATACCAAAAGAATACCTGTAAAAAAATGCTATATTATATATATATATATATATATATATAACCCATAACACGATGGTGGGTGGGGAAAGAAAAGACAAAAAAGAGGTAGATTGGTACAGAAAAAATGTGTAATTAAAAAAAGGCAATAGTTCTCTAAGCCTAAGGAGTAGGCTATGAGCGAAGACATAATTTTTTTTTTTAAATAATCATAAGTGTCTGGGCATAGATTACACTATAGGCTCGGAGACACTTTTCCCTTAAAAAAATGGCTACGTAATACTTGCACCAACGTAAAGGCCATTGGGAACGTGCATCAAGGAGCCAACAGTGGGGCAGAGTGACCATTTCGGCACCACTATATCTTGGGCACAAGAGGCACAACCGGATAGTTTTTTTGTCTCCGAACCTTTTTTACCACTGCATTTAATATTACATTAAATAATTTTTGAAAATAAAACTATGAATAACATACAATCTTATTGCATCTAATCTTACATGTATGAACCTTGGTTACAAAAGGATTCTCCCTCTCCCTTTGAGTTTACTAAATTACTTATTTTGGCCCCTTATTAATCCACATAAATTGATATAAAAGATAAGGAAAATGATAGGTGCATGTGCAAATCTACACAAATAAAACAGATGTGTACACATGTTATGTTATTTTCTAAATAACATGCACGAATCCATCCCCCAAACCCCCCCTCCCCAAAAATAAATAAATAAAAGAACTAACTAAAGTTAACTGAAATAAATTTGAACATAATTAGCTTATTTATTTAACAACTTAGAGAAAGGGAATGAACTTCTAGCTTAGTGGTAGGCAGCTAGGCAATTGAGCTACTTAAATCCAAAGAAAGTCATGAACCCTCCTACCCCCAAGCCCACCTTCTTAAAAAAATGGTAGCTTTAGAATTGTAATAAGGGTGGCTCAGGGGCCTCCCTTGTCTGGCCTTCTTAAGGTTCTTTATGTGCATGGCCCCAGTGGGTCTTGCTCAAGGTCTTAGAACTCAAGATCGGTCACAATGGATATCGATCTGAATTGATATTGGATTGTTTGGGGTCGAATAGATTTACCCCAATTTTTTTAAAGATGTTTTTGGTTCTTTTTACCCTTAGATTGTACCTTTTGATTGGTATCATATTGATCAAAACTCGGGATCATTCTCAAACAACATTAATACCGATTCAGACAATCTTGATCGATCCAATCCGATTTTTAAAACTATGATGTTGGCTAGCGACTCTAACCTAGTGGCCCTTAACTACTAATTAAAAAAAGAAGAAGAAGAAGAAGATACTAGAGAATATATCCAAGTCCTAAAGAGGGCCAGAATTATCCTAAAGTGCAGAATAGTCTATGTATCCTACACATTTACCTTGTTTTTCGATTGGAGAAAACTTGTTTTCACAGTCCTGTGTTGGGGGGTTTTGGGGGTGGGGGCGCTCAACAATACAGCCCATCCTCATTTTATCATATGGACAAATGATGTGATTATTTTGACGGATATTCCTAGAATGTCCATACATACCTATAGTATGCTAACCAACAATGGCAATCTCCCCTGGTGATTCCAATCCATACGATTTTTTCAGTTATACCAAATCTTCCTAATGTGAACCCACCAATCCTCTTTTGTGTGTGAGTCACTGATGCAACTAACAACATTTTTTGTTGGACTAATTATATCATACGTAAAGAAAATTGTATCTCATTAAGCACTGATCATATGATGACAGGAAAAACCATAGAAGCATGCACTCGGGGAGTTCTCATGGGCTTGAACCAGGTGAGTGATGATGATGGAGAATTGGAAAGATATAGAGCAATTCAGAAGAACTAGGAGAACTAATTTCTTATTATAGTACCACTTCCTGGCCTTGGAGCATAATCCCCTTCCTTTTGGATGTGAATAATTTTGTCTTTTCCTATTTTTAGCCTTTGTCCTATTTTATGTTTCATTAATAGAGATAGATATTTACATCAATACTTGATCATTTTGTGCATAGCGAAGCATGCCAAACTAGAGCTCCACGGCCATGAACGATTGCTTAGGTTCTGCAGCAAATTGTGCATATTCCATCAATTTGCCTTTATTTCTTATGTTTTAGTTATGAAATAACGATGGTATCCCTACCTTAGGCCATGCAATGCATCTTTAAAGATTTTGGCACGGATTTGTAAAAAATTGCAATTTTTAAATTGCATCTCGAGAATTGTTCTCTTGGTTCTGGCCTGATTGCCTTCAGCTCAAGTCTTCAATTCTGGCCTGATTTTGAGAATTGATACCAAACTTGTGTGTTATTTGCGTTAGTTCTAATTCATCCACAAGTTAACTATGGTGCACACTATGGGCTGACCTAAGTGGATGTAGGAGGTGTGATCGCCTACCAATTAGAATTTTAAAGGTGAATTCTCTAAGCATTTATGAGACCAATATAGGGGACAAGGCCAGTGAAAAATGCCTAATATTGTCATATTAAATGTTGTCTCGAATGTTGGCTGGCAGGATATGGGTGGTGAACTAACCGGGTACACAGATGAGGAAAGTTTTAAGAAGTCTAACTTCGTCCACACTCCTGTAGCGTAATTCATCATACCTAGTGTAGGTTCAAATCCGAAAGACACCTGCAATGACGTGTCTTACTATGTTTAATATACTTAGTTATTATGTTTTCGATTTTATCGATATTTTAAAACCTATGGGGGAATTGTTAGAATTTAAGTTTCAAACTATGATCAAAATAGTCATTTCAAATGGTTTTTTTGAATTTAGCTTTCCCCCTCAAAAGCATCTTTTCTATTTTATCTTTAACACTTGTGGAGTTGTAATTAGCTAGGAGTTGTAATTAGCTAAAGACATGTCACAATGTTTAGTCCCACAGTGGTTTGGGGGGAAAAAAAACTTGGACATATATATGGGATTGTTTCTTAAGGGTTCAAGCCCTTTAGAGAGGAACTCTCCCTTATCATTTGTGTGTGGGGGTTTCCTAGGCTGCTTTTGAATTGTGCATGTGCCGAGCTGAGCCTAGTTGGGTACCGGTGTAAATGTGGTCAAAAAACCTACTTTTTACATGTTGAACTTTTGGCTTCAAAAACCAAAAGTTCACACTTCAAATTTTGAATTGTTAAGAGACACCCTTACACATTTTGTCCTAAGAGACACCTTTGTTACATATACCTTTATGAACCCAATTACCAATGTTACATGCGTGATTGTACATGCACTTGTATGTATCAATACATGAACACACTATTACATATGTCTATATATGGGTACCTGTACAAATATACTCATTCGTATATATAGGCCTACACTATATAAATAATGAACTCTGATTCTATTTATAGGTTACACCTGGGGGGGGGTTGTTTAAGTTCACTATTTTATTGCAAGTGCCCTGTTCTTTGTTTTTTTCTGTCCTCAGTTTTATTTGAATTCCTAAGTGTTACTTTCGGACATACCTATGAAAATTGTTTATTGGAATATACCATAAGCAATTTCAAAGTTGTACCTTGGAGTTGAGGACATACGATCAACCCGATTGTATATATATACAGAGCGTTCAAATACCTTAAGTAGAGTATATTACCAAATGATTCAACTCTAGACAAGTTGGAAGATTTCTGCTACTGTTTTAGAAGATCAACAATGGCACTGCCATTTTTCTGATTGAGGATTAATGGTTTATATAGAAGCTCCCACCATTTCGACCCATACTTCTCTTAAAAACTGAACTGAATCTCTGGTCTAATGAGAAAACCTAAACTACCTTTTTTCGCCCCGTCTCCACTCGGATGGAAGGGGCATGTGGTTATTTCCAAAGGAGAGGGAGAGATCTCAACAAAGGCTACAAATAAGTGAACCCAAATTGGTCAACAGTAAAGCTATAACTCATTATTAAATTAATTGTTTTTTAGAAAAATAAAAAATCTTGAGGATGAGAATAGTAGAAGAAAAGGAAATGGAGCGAATCTGAGAGATTATGAACATAGGAGCAAGGATAGAGCAGTCGTTGAGACTACACTAACCAACCAATGCAGTTCAAAGGTTCTTCTACCCATGGAAGCAGCAACGATGGAATCCCCATTTGGAGTAGCATTCCTGGTTGAAGTTGAAGGAGGAGGACTAGATTCTAGGGCTGAGGTTGAGGTGGGAACTTCACATGTACCAAAGGTCGCATTTGCCTGCACATCGCATATTAATTAAGATTTAAGAACAAAAAAAAAATCTTACTTACTGATATTAGAGATGGGATTTGAGAGCTCTGATCCCCACACCAGAGGAAAAAAGAGTCTATCAACTAATTATATAATGCGGGCTACAATATATATGTATATATAATCCCCACTTGTTTCATGTGTTCCCACAGGATAGTATTTATACAATTACAGGTCATAGTGGACTTGACTTTGTATACCCTTATATGGTTTCTGTCAACTAATTTGCTATGACTATGATGATTAAATTATTCCATTCATATTCAGAAGATGTTAATTAATTAAGATGAAAATTTTTATACATGGCCGTGTATGAAAACGGTCAACAGCTCGGCCATTGGATGTGAATATTTGACTCTCATGTGCCTATCCAACGGCTGAAGTGCTGACTGTGTATGAAATCCTGTACCTTTCATTAATTCGAACTGTTTTTAAACATGCTTGGTTGCCTCTTAAAATGGATTATTGAACTCAATTCCAATCAATTGTCTGACTGCATAGTGTTTCCTTTTACTTTTCTTTTTCTTTTTTTTTTTCTTTTTTTTTTTTG